>NC_067130.1:30687488-30990822 GCF_021347895.1 Acanthochromis polyacanthus | reverse complement strand
TTTTAAAGTGAAGTGTCAATGTTTTCCCTGACCAACACAAACAGATATGAATAAAGAAAGATCATCAGCTATGGCAAAAGTACCTAATGCACATCACTGCCAATTTAAACAAGCTGTAGGAGAATACACAGATATGAAAGTGAGTGGGTGAATGTAACATAAAACAAAACCCAAACGTCAGGAGGATAAACAGACTGTGTCCTCACTGAGTTGAGTCTTTGCTGATTTTCATACACAGTGTCAAAGCTCAATATGGAAAGTTTCCATGATTTTGTCGTCTTTTATTGCTGAGAACAAGTCTTTCTGGTTCTCTGTGGTGCAGCTGACAAACGACACTTCAACACCATGGATGAGAATGGTATCTATGGTATGAAAAACAATCCTGCTCTGCTTCACTGAAGAAGTGACAATACTTTACAGCTGTAATGACAACAGCAAAGTTTCTCGGTGTTGAACAAAGCAGACATTAAAATACAGAGGAATAAAACCAGCAGAAAAAAATACAAACATAAAAGTTTAACTAATCACAATGTAAAGGATAAAAAACAATTAGACTGGTGCAGTATTTATTCATACGTCTGTCCAGTATTAGCTAAAATGTTTCTGCTATTCTTTCCTCTTGTATGATTTACCTCCATGCAAAGACTTCCACTGAAAGCTGGTGGATCAGTTGTGTTATGCAAAACCACCACCAGGTGTCACTCTTTTTCTTTTTAAGATCAGTTTAAGGGTTTGGAAGATTCTCCATGATGGTGGACGGGGAACAGTTTCCGGGTCATGAAAGGAGATAAGCATAAATTAACATATTTGAAAGCCTTCAAGGATTCACAAACTCTATGAACAGAGGAGGTTGGGGTTGATGGATGGGTCAACAAAAACTGGGCATGAAACTGCTGTTAATTTCTCAGATTAAACATGTCTTTTTACTATGACCTTATCCTTGTGTTTAGCATTGAAACCAAGCAGCTGTTCCACATATTTTGTAGATATCTCGGTTATTGGGAGACAAGAAGCAGACGGCTTGGGTCTTCTCTCTGATTTAGATCTGAGAACTTTAACCTTTAGTTCAAAGTGGCTTTGTTGTAAAGTGATACTATTGACACCTATTCTGTAGAGTCATTTACACACCCAGCAGAGGCACGTGAAATGCACACGCTCGCATACAAACACGAGCAACTACAGAACTACAAACGATCTGTATAACCCTTCCAAGGAGTTGGCTCTTTATGATTTGATGGTGTGTTGAAATATGCTGACTCACAACTACAAACAAGTTAAATATAAAAAGGTTCTTTAATTCTAGTTATCTCTATATCTTAACTGTCTCCATCTTGTAGCCATAACTCCCATCAACTCAAAATTGATTTATGAATAATAGAATTTTTCAAATAATGGTCTCTTCACTGTCTTGGTTTGGTTGTAATGCCTTTGCTTCACCACCAGGTGTCTGTCTTGTCTTATTTTTTCCTCAGTGACGATTGATGTCACCACATTTATTCAGAACTGTTCATCCATCCATTCTCTATACACCGCTTTATCCTCACTAGGGTCATGGGGGGTGCTGGAGTCTATCCCAGCTGACTCGGGTGAAGGCAGGGGACACCCTGGACAGGTCGCCAGTCTGTCACAGGGCTACATATACAGACAAACAATCACACTCACATTCACACCTACGGGCAATTTAGAGTCATCAATTAACCTCAGCATGTTTTTGGACTGTGGGAGGAAGCCGGAGTACCCGGAGAAAACCCACGCATGCACAGGGAGAACATGCAAACTCCATGCAGAAAGATCCCAAGCCAGGATTTGAACCAGGGATCTTCTTGCTGCAAGGCGAAAGTGCTAACCACTATGTCACTGTGCAGCCCTAGAACTGTTTAATTTCCCCAAATTTTGTGATATTGCTGAAGCGTTGCTGCTTAATCTTTCTTTGTTGTCAGATTCATGTGATGCTAAACCTTTGTCTACTTCAGTCTTCAGTTGATATTTATTATTTATTTTAAATTGTGAGAGGAACCACTTAAGTTATTGTAACTGCTGTGATTTCAAATTTAATTTGAATCTAACTTAATAAAATCTGTACTATCTTGTATTAGGCTTCTGTTGAAATAAGCAGGATAGAACTTTGATCACAAACAGTCACTTTTCACCACGTTATTCTTGAAATGTTATTTATTGACTGATTATCAGTATTTATCGGTATTATTTCCCCTTCCAGTCTGTGAATGCTTGTGAATGTCATTCAGTTCAACAGAGAGGAAGGATTTGATTTTGATTTCGGAAAGAGGAGTGGTTTAGAAAAGGTTGCGTGTGATCAGTCAATTTTTATAGTGGCGCCTCGATGACTGATAAACTTGTTGTTCTATTACCATGTGTTTTTTTTATTTTTATTTTTTACTTCAGTGAGTAACTCTGGCCGTCTTCGGAGATACAATAAAGTTGGAATAGAGTCACAACACGCATGATTTGAGTGGGTATTATGTTGGTCTCTGCACTGAAGGAAGCTAAAGAAGCCAGTAAAATACAGGTTCAGATTGATGATTAATGGGTGAATTTCACAAATAGTGGATGATGGTAGGAATAGTTTGGATGAACTATGAGAAAGCGGTCAGCCATTCAGCAAAGAAAGACCTTTTGATGCCAAAACTCCTGAAGCTGTCAGAAGGAGTCATATCTGTGTAGAGCTGAAGGTCATCTGGGTAAGACAGTTGTTCATGGTAAAAGAAGGTCGCACCATTCTGCTCGACAAGGGGTGGTTGCCAAGTGGACGAACAGAACAGTGGGTGACTAGCATCCCAGTGCCAGTCGTGAAAGTGTGGAACTGCTGAGAAGAGGGAATATAGAACAGGCGATCTGGTATCTTAGTGCTGGAAATAGAGGTGGGAGATTGTTGAGATGAGAAGGTAGAACAAAAGCACGGGTCCTGGCATCCTGGTGCCAGAATTGCAAGTCGCTGATTGTTAAAGTGGGGGACAGAGGCTAGTGAAACTGGCATCCTGGTGGCAGTTAAAATATCAGAAGATTGTTGGGTGTGGATACTATGGTTGAGGAAAACTAGCATCCTCGTGTCAGAATGAAGTCAAAACATTGTTGAAATGTGGGGTAGAGGCAAGTAAAACTGGCATCCTGGTGCCTAAAATAGCAGGAGACTGTTGATGTGGGAGGTAGAGTTAAGACCAGCTGTCAGTAGCAGTAGAACTGTTGGAGTCAGGGTAGCTTAGAGAAACAGTTATCCTGTTGTTGGAAATCTAAATAGAAGATTCTTAATCTGTGGGATGGAGGAATGTGTTACGAGCATCCTGGTGTTTAAGTAGATGGTTGACATGAGGGATAGTGGTGGAGGAAACTGGCATCCCGTTGCTGGAACTGCAATAAGTGAACTGTTGAAATAGAGTACTGAAAGAATGCCAGCATAAGAGCTGAAGATTACTGAGGTGGAGTTAATAATGTCTCTTCACTGAATAACTTGTGAGTCAGAGTTTCATCCACTACAAAACTTGACGTTATGAACAGGATCTCTGAAGAGCATAAGACATTGTGTCACTTCTGCTAAATAACACTGCTGTGTAAGCCTAGTTCTGAAGAAAGTATTATGATGGAGGTCCCTGTTTTGTCGGAAGGCATTAAAAATCATAAACTTTGGTTTGAGAAGCAGCCATCTGGGGACCCATAAATTTGAGCTGAATCTTGCTCGTTATTAAAATCTTTATATACATACACTACTGTTCAAAAATTTGGGGTCACTTAGAAATGCCCCTATTTTTGAAAGAAAAACTTTTTTTTCAATGAAGATAACATTAGAAATACAGTGTAGACATTATTAATGTGGTAAATGACTATTCCAGATGGAAACGGCTGATTTTTAATGGAATATCTCCATAGGGGTACAGAGGAACATTTCCAGCAACCATCACTCCTGTGTTCTAATGCTACATTGTGTTAGCTAATAAGTTAAATAAGCAAGACAGAACTTCAGACTGGGAAAAGAACAAGCAATTTTTGTCCACTTCTCACTCTGAAAATGTATTCATTGACTGATTATTAGAATGTAATTAGGTCTTTATTATATGTTTGAACACATTTGCAAGTGTCTCTGTGTGATAAATGAACATATTTAGTGGCATTAAGGGATATGCAGCAGAACAGAGGAGCAAAAATATTACAACAATACAAATATATAAAACATATACATTTACAGACTATACAGGAAATACACAATCTAAAGAGGATTTATTGTCATTGTCAAAATAGCTAATAATGATATTGACTGAAAAAGTTTAAAAAGTCCAAAATGAAAAAGCTCATTATGTCGAGCTGCCTTTATATTTATGTTGCAGATGTTTGAGTCGGTCTTGAATCATGTGAAAAAAGTAGAATTTTCTCTCTTTAAACCATGGTGTACTGAAAACAAACTAAATATCATTGAATATGCAATATGAAATACAATATCTTTCATTTTTTGTTCATTGTAATTAAGCGTTGTGGTGCTGTAGTAATGTAATGGAACAGTCTTGTTTGGAAAAGACCATTTAAAAAAACAACACATAAAATCATATATATGTGTATATAAATGTACTATTACATATCCTTGAAAATATGTAACTACGCACAAGAGTCATATTATCACACACAACATATTATTATTTTGATAATGTGTCACAACAAACCATTATAAATGAAGCATTGTGGTGCCATGGGGATGAAAAGAAACACGCTTGTTTGGAAAAGACCAATAAAAAACAGCAATACATATATGTGCATCATATATATGCAGATATAATTTTGTTATCACATATAATTGTAATTGTGTGCAAGAATCACATTATCTTGGATAATATATTAACATGTAGTTTAGACAGAGAATTATTGAGGTCATAGCGGGTGGATGGTTGACATTTACTGCAGATATATAAAAAGATATCAAACTTTTTATACGCAAGCATTTCTGACACTGATAGTGGCAATGAACAACGCTTGATAAACTAGAAACCCTAACAATGGACCTTTTTTTGAAGCAAACAAACACAAATGCAATTGTTAGTATGTGTATATTATAATTAAAGTTGGCAACATGTTCACACTGGATATAAAACTATTGTTGATTATAGCATCATCAAAAAAGCTTTTTAAAAGTAGATTTATGGTAGATACAAAGAGGGCAACACTGCACCCATCCATTCCATTCATCCATTCTCTATACACAGCTTTATCCTCACTAGGGTCGTGGGGGGTGCTGGAGCCTATCTCAGCTGACTCGGGCGAAGGCAGGGGACACCCTGGACAGGTCACCAGTCTGTCAGCACTGCACCCATTTAACAGAAACATACTCAATGTCTATCTTAGCACACAGAATATATTAAGCTGGGGAATACAGCCGAGGATTCTGAACCTATGTAATAATAAGCCTGAAGTCCAACATGTAGCGGCTGACTGAATGTAGTCTGGACTTTGTGGAGTAGAGTCATGGTGTCAGAGACGCTGTAGAAGGACAGAATACCTGCTCTGTGATCCACATAGACTCCAATTCTGGAGGACAGAGGACCTGAGATGGGATTGGAGACTGAATTATGACTAAATTTATATTTTTTGGGTGAACACCTGAATGCCCAAGACTTGTCATTACTCCCAAATTCGCTATTGTCTCCTTTTCTGCTTATATCTTTGTAGGCGACTGCTACAATAATACCTGACCCGCTCCACTCCATCTCCCAGTAATGACGTCCAGTCAGAGCTTCTCTACTCAGGACTTGAGACTTGGTCGTGAATCTCTCACAGCGACTCGAATATGACTGCTTTTTACTCGTATAAGATGCTTTTCTGTTCCCTTCAGATAATAACATGTGTGCGTTTGCTGTGTTTGGATCCAGTGTGATCTGATACGAATGCTGTAAAAATTCCTCTCTGGTCACAAGTTCCATTTTTGTCAACAAAACATCCACTTCAGTGACTCTCTGTGAAAGTTTTGGAAGTTCCTCACAGAGAATTCTCTGTAGTTTATCTTTCAGTTCTGACACGGCCGCTGTCACATCCTCAAAGTACTGCAGGTGACGGGGTGTAGGGCAAGTCCACTTTGTTGTGCTGTGTCCTGAAAGCAAAGGGAACATCTGCAGGAACTGGCAGTCGTCCTTTGTATTACAGAGTTGCTCCAGTTCTGCACCTTTTCTTTCCAGCTCAGTGATCTCCTCCTCCAAATTTTCTTTAAGATCTTTGGCCCGATTTACTTCAGTTTGCTGCTGAGACCTGATCTGCTGCTTCACCTCCCAACTTTTTTCCTTAATGAGATGTATGACATCTTTAGAGAACCTATCTATGTTCCTCACAGCTGCATCAGCAGACTGATTGATGGCCTCCACCTCCTGCTGAAGCACCTCCACATCTTTCTCTCTGTTCTGGATTCTCTGCTGGATTTTTTCAAAAACTGCATGAAGCGCTGTCTGCTTCTCACTTCGTTCCGCTGAAGCTGGAACTGTATAATGACCTCTATGTTCGCCCAAGGTACACAGAAAACAGATACACTTCTGATCACTGCGACAGAAAATCTTCATTACCTCTTTGTGATGAGAGCAGATGTTGTCGTGAAGCTTCTTGGACGGGTCGACCAGATTGTGATTTTTAAATGCAGGAGATTGATAGTGAGGCTGGAGGTGTTGGTCACAGTAAGAGACCAGACACTGCAGACAGGACTTGACAGCATTCAGTTTTCTCCCAGTGCAGAAATTGCAGGACACATCTCCAGGTCTGGCAAAGTCAATGTCTGCTGTAATAGAATGGTCTCCCGTCTTCTTCACTGCCTCCACCGACTGCGCGATCCTCAAGTCAGGCCTCGGTAAGAACATCTGTGTGCACTGAGGACAGCTGTAGATATGCTTATGATCCTCTTCATCCCAGTGGAGGTTAATACAGTTCATACAGTAGTTGTGTCCACAGGGAATTTTCACCGGATCCTTCATTAGATTCCGGCAGATCACGCAATAAATTCTTTGCCTGTCTAAATTAAATCCTTGCTGCGCCATTTCACCTCTCAGATGAAGTGTCAGTGAATGTTTAGATGGAAGTAGGAAGGATTTTCATATTCGTTCTAACTCCAGAAAGAGGAGGGGTTTGAATGAGGGCGTATGAGGTAGAATTATGGTTACTGATTTCTGGTGAAGTTTCATTGGTGGGCAAAGATCCAGAAACAGCACCGATAGGCTTTGTTCAAAGTTCAAGGTTACTTTATTTGTGTTCCTCAGGAGGAAATAGCTTTAGATATGTGCGGGAATTTCTGTGACACAAAACACACAAACAATAAAACCATAAAGTAGGACACGTGTAAAACATTAGCTTGTTTGTTTTGTTTTGTGCACATTACAGATTTCTTCACGTTATTTGTCAGAAGCTCCTCAATCAGCTGCTGTTACTGTCTGTCCTCCATTTTTGCAAGAATGAATTTAACTGACAGAGGGATGAATGAATGTTGGTATTGTTTCTGTTTGCAAAGAGTTCAATCATATATATTCAGAATTCAACATATGAGAATTCTCACAAAACAACAACTCTGACAATTAGAAATTATCGCGAGGAGCGGATGAGTCCAGATCAGGATCCGACAGCAGATCACATTGTATTGGCCTATATGTCTTAATATCAGGCAGGAGACTTGTCATAGACATGAACATAGTTTAGTTTCCAGCTATTTAGAATAGATTTCTTCACAGTTTATTACAAACCTGCAGCTTAAGACGACGGCAGGAATCCCGAGAGCTGCTGCATTTACTCACCAAGCCCCAACAGAAACTTCAGTTTAGTTTAACTACAAATTATCCTGACATTAACAAATTACCGATCAGGATCTAACAACAGCAGTCAACATTTCTTCACCTCAGACAGGTGAGCTGTCACATAGAGTCACAGTTTGATATTTTGTCACATCGCAGACATCATCATGTTGTGTCCTGAACTTCCAGTTTTACTATGTAGGAGATCTGAGATGAACTGGTTGATTAATTTCTATAAAGTTTGATCAGCTGCTATTAGCTTAGTTGTAGTTTTTGTGGTTTAAGGTAGCTGGATGTTGTGCTGGTTGGTAAAATCTATTTTTACTGAGAAAAGCTTGATCATATTGCCTCTGTATTCCATCTCTTTTTGTTTCTTCTCTGAGAATACACACACACATACACAGGCTGTTTATACACACTCATATGTGCACATATGCACACATAGATGCAGACCTGTTTCCACATTCACCAGATGAAATTCAAATGCACACGCTGACTGACAAACACACGAGGTCCCCGTTTTCTAGGAAGACATTTACACTCGTATGTACCGGTTTAAGAACCTACCATTTGGGGACCCCCTAAAAGACTTACAAACGTGACCCTGTGTATAAGGGGACCACTTAGAAAACAACTAATTAATTAAGTTTTGCCCTCTATGTACACTCACACACACACATCTGGGGACCCACGTACACATTTACACTCTTGATCCTCTGTATAAGGGGACACACACAACAAATAATGAAGTAATTGATTTTTGAAATAAAATTGGGTTGAAATTCAATTTTCTTAGTTGCTGAAAGTATTAATTAAATTGCATAATAATAATCTCACAAATCATGCATCCATCAAGACAACCTTACCAAAGAGTCCAGAGATAGCTTAGATTGACAGTCATATGTAAAGTCTTTGATTTCAAACACTTGTCAGAGCTCAAGAATAATAACACAACAGCAGTAACAAAAAATAAACACATACACAGTAATACAGGGTGCTGGGGCTGTTTTTTTTTTGGGGGGGGGGGTTGAAGAGGGATGGGATTGCTATGTGAGAAACTACTTAGTCTTTTAAATAAAAGAAGCACTAGCACTGACAGAACTCCATCAACTCAACATTATTTTATAGAATTACACAGTGATTCAAATTCTGGTCTCCTCACTGCCGATGTTTGGTTGTAATGTCTGTGTTTCACCACCAGGTGTCTGTCTTGTCCTTTTTCTCCCCTCAGTGCCAGCTCGGCTATCATTGCCCCACATTTCTTTTATCTTATTGCTGAAGTGTTGCTGCTAAAATTTCTCAGTTTTCAGATTTGTGTGAAGCTAAACCGTTTTCTGCCTCAGTCTGCAGTGGACTGTTGAAAGTGATGTTTAATGCACAGTTCATAGATATTTATTGTTCATTTTAAATCATGATAGGAACCACTGAAATGACCATCTGCTGTGATTTCAACTTTTCTTTGAATCTAATGCATTAAAATCTACAGTATCTGGTATGAGGGTTCTACTAAAATAAGCAGGATACAACAAATAGTCACTTTTAACCACATGTTGTTCTTAAAATTTGATTTATTGACAGATTATTGAAATATGATCTGATCTTTGTTATATCTTTATGAACATATTTACAAGTTTTTGTGGGTGATAAATGAACATATTTAGTCCCATTAAGAGATATTCAGCAGAACAAAAGAGCAGAAATATTACAGCAACAATACAAACATAAAACAAACAGATACATATATGAACTAAACATTAACTACATAATCTAATTAAACTTCGTTGTCATGGTTAAAATAGGTAAAAATTATATTCAATAGCAAGTCCCTTATGTTAACCTGCCCTTTATGTCGATGTTGCAGATGTTTGATTCTGTCTTGAATCAGCTGGATAAAGCTAACATCAAAACTTTACTTGTAAGTACATGTGTACGTGGACTGAAAACAAACTAAACATTATTGAAAATGCAATATAAACAAGCACAACATCAAATTTGTTTGTCCATTATGATGCTGTACTAATGTAAAAGAACATTCTTGTTTGGTACCAAATAAAAAAAATGCAACACACAAAATGGTACATATGTAAACATAAAATCACAATTTCATGAAAATGTCTAATTACACACAAGAGTGACATTATCATGCACAACTTTTTTTTGATCATGTGTCACAACGAGCCATTATTAATAAAGTATTGTGGTGCCACATGTTTGTTTGTATGATTTTATAATCACATATCCTCAAAAATATGTAATTGTGTACAAGAGTTACCTTATCAAGTATAATACAGTAACATGCAATATAGACAGAGAATTACTGAATTCTTAGTGGGTGGTTGGTTGACATTTACTGCAGATATATATAAAGATATCATATAATTTTTTGTATACAAGCATTTCTTACACTGGTAGTGACAATGGACAATGCTGGAGAAACTAGAAATCCTAACAATAGAAATTTTACTGAAGCACACAATCACAAATGCAATTGTTAGTCCATTCATATTATATTTCAAGTTTACAAGTTGTTCACACTGGATACAAAAGTACTCTACTGTTGATTATAGCATCAACAAAAAGGCATGAAAGAAAAAAAAGCAAAAAACCTTTGTGAACGTAGATTCATGGCAGTGATGTCGTACCAGATTTCACAGGCGTACTGCACACATTTCACAAAAACATACTCAATATTTCTGGAACAATTAATACGCAGATTTATGACAGAGATGAAGTGCTTCAATGCATTACATTTCACAGGTATACCGCACCCATTTAACAGAAGCCCATTAAGTGTTTCTGGAACAACTCCAGCTTACTTTAGCTCACAGAATACAGCCGAGGATTCTGAACCAAAGAAATAATGAGCCTGGAGTCCAACATGCAGCGGCTGACTGAATGTGGTCTGGACTTTGTGGAGTAGAGTCATGGTGTCAGAGACGCTGTAGAAGGACAGAATACCTGCTCTGTGATCCAGATAGATTCCTACTTTGGAGGACAGAGGACCTGAGATGGGATTGGAGACTGAATTATGACTAAATTTATATTTTTTGGGTGAACACCTGAATGCCCAAGACTTGTCATTATTCCCAAATTCGCTATTGTCTCCTTTTCTGCTTATATCTTTGTAGGCGACTGCTACAATAATACCTGAGCCGCTCCACTCCACCTCCCAGTAATGACGTCCAGTCAGAGCTTCTCTGCTCAGGACTTGAGACTTGGTCGTGAATCTGTCACGGTGACTTGAATATGACTGCTTTTTACTCGTATAAGATGCTTTTCTGTTCCCTTCAGATAATAACATGTGTGCGTTTGCTGTGTTTGGATCCAGTGTGATCTGATACGAATGCTGTAAAAGCTCTGCTCTGGTCATGGCCTCTGTTGGTTGGTGTTCAGTCATGGGCTCTGGTCTTGGCAGTGAAACATCCACATCACTGACTGTCTGTGAAAATTTTGGCAGTTCCTCACAGAGAATTCTCTGTAGTTTATCTTTCAGTTGTGACACGGCCGCTGTCACATCCTCAAACTGCAGGTGACAGGGTGTAGGGAGAGGACACTTTATTGTGCTGTGTCCTGAAATCCTAGGGAACATCTGCAGGAACTGGCAGTCATCCTTTGTATTACAGAGTTGCTCCAGTTCTGCACCTTTTCTTTCCAGCTCAGTGATCTCCTCCTGCAAATTTTCTGTAAGATCTTTGGCCCGATTTACTTCAGTTTGCTGCTGAGACCTGATCTGCTGCTTCACCTCCCAACTTTTTTCCTTAATGAGATGTATGACATCTTTAGAGAACCTATCTATGTTCCTCACAGCTGCATCAGCAGACTGATTGATGGCCTCCACCTCCTGCTGAAGCACCTTCACATCTTTCTCTCTGTTCTGGATTCTCTGCTGGATTTTTTCAAAAACTGCATGAAGCGCTGTCTGCTTCTCACTTCGTTCCGCTGAAGCTGGAACTGTATAATGACCTCTATGTTCGCCCAAGGTACACAGAAAACAGATACACTTCTGATCACTGCGACAGAAAATCTTCATTACCTCTTTGTGATGATCTTTGGCTCGATTTATGGCAGTTTCCTGCTGAGATTTGATCTGCTGCTTCACATTAAAGCTCATACTGTTGATAAAACATATCAGCTGGTTGAAGATCTTGTCAGTGTCCTTCACAGCTGTATCAGCAGACTGATTGATGGCTTCCACCTCCTGCTGAAGCGTCTCCATGTCTGTCTCTCTGTCCTGCTTTCTCTGCTGGATTTTTTCACAAACTACCTGTAGAGCTGTCTGTCTCTCAGTTCGTTCTTCTGAAGCTGAAACTGTATCGTGACCTCTATGTTCACCCAAAGAGCACAGGTAACAGATACACTTCTGACAGAAGCGACAGAAAATCTTCATTACCTCTTTGTGATGAGAGCAGATGTTGTCCTGAAGCTTCTTGGACGGGTCGACCAGATTGTGATTTTTAAATGCAGGAGATTGATAGTGAGGCTGGAGGTGTTGGTCACAGTAGGAGACCAGACACTGCAGACAGGACTTGACAGCATTCCTCTTTGTTTCAATGCAGAAATCACAGGACACATGTCCACGTCCAGTAAAGTAAATATCTTCTGCAGCAGACTGGCCTCCTGTCTTCTTCACTTCCTCCACCAATCCAGCCAACATCGTGTTCTTCATCAGGTCAGGCCTCGGTGTAAAGATCTGTCTGCACTGAGGACAGCTGTAGGTATTCTTCTGATCCTCTCCATCCCAATGGAGGTTAATACAGTTCATACAGTAGTTGTGTCCACAGGGAGTAGTCACCGGTTCCTTCAGTAGATCCAGACAGATCGCACACGTAAGTCTTTCCCTGTCGAAAATAACTCCTGACTGCGCCATTTCACCTCCCAGATGAAGTGTCAGTGAATGTTTGGATGGAAGTAGGAAGGATTTGCATATTCGTTCTAACTCCAGAAAGAGGAGGGGTTTGAATGAGGGCGTATGAGGTAGAATTATGGTTACTGATTTCTGGTGAAGTTTCATTGGTGGGCAAAGATCCAGAAACAGCCTTCCATTCAAAGACATTGATAAGCTTTGTTCAAAGTTGAAGGTTAACTTATTTGTCTTCCTCAAGAGGAAATATTTTAGATATTTGCTGGAATCCTGCGACACAAAACACCCAAACAATAAAACCATTAAGTCAGACACGTGTAAAACATTAGCTTGTGTTAACTACTGTGCACATTACAGATTTCTTAAGGTCATATAGAAGAACCTCCTTAATCAGCTGCTGTTTCTGTTTGTCCTGAATTTTAGCAAGAATGAATTTAACTGACAGAGAGATGAATGAATGTTTGTACTGTTTGTGTTTGCATGGAGTTTATTCATATATATTCAGAATTCAACATATGAGATGCGTCAGTTAGGATCATATTGGTCAGCCTATTGGTGGACTGTTAAGAGAGATCGTGGGTGTCGTTATTAGTATAAAGTTCATGGTACAGTTTTGTCGCTGCTATGATCACAAAGAAAACACCTGCTGAGAGACAGTCAAGGTCAAGATGGTTGTGATGGATGGAGGAGGTTCCTCCAAGCCCTGGTGCTGCGGAAAGAATCATCAGGCAGGATTGCTCACACCTGGAAGGAAGTGGGTGTGGCCACTGGGCTGAGACTGCAAAGCACTGCTCAGGGCAGTCAGTCTGGGTCTGGCTTCGCACCTGGCCAGATCTCCCACACCTCGTGTTAATTTGTTTTGTTTTTTTTTCTTTTTAAAGGTCAAAGGTTCTTTGTTGTCATATCATTCCACATTTGCACATGAACCAATACGTAATTGGACCCTGTTCCCGGTTTCAGCCATAAGACAATCTAAAAATACTTTCATAAAAAACAATATAAGTATAAAGAGACACAGTAATATATACAATATATAAAAACCTACAACATAAATATATGTGCAGTGAACCATCACTTAGTGCAATATTTAGTAGGTAAATAAATAAAGAGCTTAGTGCAGTAGTGCAGTGTGTGTATGAATGTGTGTGCCTGTTTGCGTGTGTGCATGTATATATGTGTGCATGTGTGTGTGCGTGTGTATGCATGTGTGTGTATGTGGGGATGTGTGCATACATGTGTATTTGCGGGGAGAGGTGGTGGTGATACGAAAACAGAGTCGACAGAGACCTGTTTAACAGCCTGGCAGCTTCGGGGAAGAAGCTGTTTCTCAGTCTTGGTTGTGGTCTGGATGCTGCACAACCTTCTCCCTTCAGGGAGAAGGTTGAAGTGTTTGTGTGCAGGGTGGGTGAAGTCCTTTAGGATGGAGGTGGCCCTCCTCCTGCATCTGTTGGTGTAAATGTCAGCGGTGGTGGGTAGACTGCCTCCTACAGTCCTCTGAGCCTCTTTCACCACCCCCTGCAGAGCCTTCCTTTCTGCAGGCGTGCAGCTGCCATGCCACACAGTGATGCCAGTGCTGAGGATGCTCTCCACCGCCCCTCGGTAGAAGCTCTTCAGGACTGAGCCTCCTAGACCGGCACGCCACAGCTTCCTGAGGAAGTAAAGGCGCTGATGTACCTTCTTAATCAGCTGGGAGGTGTTGTGGCTCCAGGTGAGGTCCTCAGACAGGCGTACTCCCAGGTATCTGTAGGTGGAGACCACCTCTACGTCAGCACCGCCGATGTGCAGGGGACGGAGGGGATGTCTGGCTCTGCGGAAATCCACCACCATCCCTTGGTCTTCTTAACGTTGATGCAGAGGTTGTTGTCTCTGCACCAGCCAACCAGCAATTCTACCTCCTCTCTGTAGTGGGACTCATCGTTGTTAGTGATGCATCCCACCACTGCTGTGTCGTCCGCCAACTTCACTATAGAGATAATCTAACGCATTACGGGATTGAATTCGCGAAACGGCTTTTCCCTCACTTTCGCAAGACGGGTTTAGGGTTATGGTTATGGTTATGGTTAGGTCAAAGTTTGTTCATGGTGACGTTTCAGCTGAGACACCGGAGTGTCGATATTTACTCAAGCGCTAGAGTTCACTTAACTTCAAAACGTAATACTCGGTCGTAATAAGGGCGTGTACAGATGACCTATGTGGTCGTTTTTTCAAGGAGGACAGTCTCCTTCATGACTATCGGTGTGAGGGCTAGAGGCCGATAGTCATTTAGGCCCGTCATTTTGGAAGACTCGGGGACCGGTATAATAGTGGCAGCCTTCAGGCAAACGGGAATGGATGCTACCTGAAGTGAGGTGTTGAAGATGTCTGTTAGTACCTCGGAGAGTTGATGTGCACAGTCCCTCAGTACTCGTCCTGAGATGTTGTCAGGGCCTGCAGCTTTGTGGGGATTGATCCTCTGGAGTGTCCTTGTCACATCTCCTTGGGTCACAATAAGGGGCGTGTCATCGTGTCTTTTGTTTGGAGAAGTATGTTTGGTTCTTCTTTTGTTTAGAGGAATGCGTTTGGTTCAGCGGACTATGTTTGATTGATTCTTAATTCTTTGTTTTGTTATATTCATTTATTTGTTAAATAAATTACTTCATATTCTAGTCAGTATAGTGTGTTCTTTGCCACAGAACATAACAATCATCAAGAGTCAACCAAGAATCAGCAATAAACAGGTCTGAATGAATGATAAGCTGCTGTTTTATTTCGTCATCAAGCAGACATTCAATTCGATTCACCTGTATGAAATATTTACATTCAAAGCACATTTATGAGACAAACAAGGTATTGAAAAATTACACAAAAGCAATTAATGAATTGTAAACAAATGTAGATATAAAGCAGGAATTTTGCTTGTTAAAAGAATGACAAAAATGCTTTTGAACCTGGATAGAACAATTTTTCCCAATACACTGTGAAGAACAGGCAGGTAAGTGTCTTAAAGTCTTAGACATACTAGCATTTCTGTCGCACTTCACTTTCTGAACCTTGTTAAGTTTAAGGAGGAGCTGGTTTTCGAAGTTAACACAGTCTATCTGGCTTCATTTGGCTGTGAAGAGTAGACCGGCACAGCTATAAAGTCGTTCATTTGCAGCAGAGGCAGGCAGTGTTCAGCTTTAGAGAGAGCTTCTTAATGGCTGAGAAGGAGTGCAGCAGCTCCATGGTGTCTGTGGCACAAACAAGATAACCATCAAGCTCAACTGGACGTTTTATTGTTTTCTTTATTGGTAATTAAACCTATTCCACCTGTTATTCTGCCTGTGATTCATGTTTGTTTCCTGCTTCTCAGACTGGCCATGATACTAAAATGCCTTAAAGAGGCTGTGATAAGTCTCTGTGGGTATGTCCCTAGTCACTTGACTTGCATTATTGCTGATAAATGTCATCTGATAAACATTTTGGTGGCTTGTTGACTGCTGAGTCAACACCTTTAAAGTACTATTATAAAAATTGATGGATCCGTTGTAAACAGCCTTTTGGAGGACAGAGGAGAAACTAGGCTGAAAGGACGGCAACGAAAAACAAATATGAACAACTTCTGGTGAATAAAAAGTCCATCCATCCAGTCTCTGTACATGTATGTATAAGAGGCATTACAGTAAATTGGATAAAAACATTATTTAAATCATAGATTTCAGGATGTAAAATTTAATAATACTGTGTCACATCTTAGAAAAGGAACTTGTGGTGTTCCACAAGGTTCAGAATTGGGGCCGAAGTTATTTAGGCTTTATTTGAATGACACTGGTACACTATATAATATGATGAAATGTATTACATTTGCGGATGATACAAATTAATTTTGCTCAGGACCAGATATTAAAGCATTGTTGACAAGAGTGGAAAAGGAGTTGGTGAGGTGAAAGGAATGAGTTGATATCAAAAAATGATCATTAAATGAAAGTAAAACAAAATTGATGATGTTTGGTGGTGTTAAAGCAAATTGTGAAAGTCAGTTGTTCCTAAATGGAGATGAAACTGAAAGAGTAACTGAAATCAAATTCTCGGTCGAAATTTTAGAGCATAAATTTAGTAGGAAGCCATATATACAATATATAAACAGGAATAATCTAAAATTATTGGTATTATTTACAAAACTAGCATTTGTTTTGAACAAGAAATGTCTGCATATATTGTATTTCTCACTTATAATGCCATATATGTCATATTGTGTTGAGGTTTGGGGTAATACATAAAAGAAAAGAGTTATTAGAATAATAAATAAAGCTTCCTACTGTGAAACTGCTAATAAACTATTTATACAGTCTTGCACCTTCAAATTTTTGGATACTGTATAGATAAAAACAGAAATATTATTTTGAGTAAAGAATAAAAGTCTTCCCACCTGTGCTCAACAATTTTTTAAATTAAGAGAAAAAAATGAATTTCAGAAGGCTGGGCATCTTTGAAAGAGGTAATGTGAGAACTAATGTTAAATACGGATGTGTCTCATATTTGGGAGATACACACGTGGACAAAATTGTTGGTACCCCTCAGTTAAAGAAGGAAAAACCCACAATTCTCACTGAAATCACTTGAAACTCACAAAAGTAACAATAAATAAAAATTTATTGAAAATTAAATAATCAAAAACAGCCATTACTTTTGAATTGTTGATTAACATAATTATTTAAAAAAACAAACTAATGAAACAGGCCTGGACAAAAATGATGGTACCTCTATAAAAGATTGAAAACTATTTGACCAGAGTGACATGATTAACTCAGGTGTGTCATTTAATTGACATCACAGGTGTTTCCAAACTCATAATCAGTCAGTCTGCCTATTTAAAGGGAGACAAGTAGTCACCCTGCTGTTTGGTGAAAAGGTGTGTACCACACTGAACATGGACAACAGAAAGCGAAGGAGAGAATTGTCCCAGGACATCCGAAAAAAAATTATAGACAAACATCTTAAAGGTAAAGGCTATAAGACCATCTCTAAACAGCTTGAAGTTCCTGTGACAACAGTGGCTCATATTATTCAGAAGTTCAAGACCCACGGGACAGTAGCCAACCTCCCTGGACGTGGCCGCAAGAGGAAAATTGATGACAAATTGAAGAGACGGATCGTTGGAATTGTATCCAAAGAGCCCAGAGCAACCTCCAAAGAAATTAAAGGTGAACTCCAAGGCCAAGGTACATCAGTGTCAGATCGCACCATTCGTCGTTGTTTGAGCCAAAGTGGACTTCATGGGAGACGACCAAGGAGGACACCACTGCTGAAAAAAACTCATAAAAAAGCCAGACTGGAATTTGAAAAAATGCATGTTGACAAGCCACAAAGCTTCTGGGAGAATGTCCTTTGGACAGATGAGACCAAACTGGAGCTTTTTGGTAAGGCACATCAACTCTATGTTCATAGACTCAAAAACCAAGCATACGAAGAAAAGAACACTGTCCCTACGGTGAAACATGGAGGAGGCTCAGTAATGTTTTGGGGCTGCTTTGCTGCATCTGGCACAGGGTGTCTTGAAAGTGTGCAAGGTACGATGAAATCTGGAGACTATCAAGGCATTCTGGAGAGAAATGTGCTGCCTAGTGTCAGAAAGCTTGGTCTCAGTCGCAGGTCATGGGTCTTCCAACAGGACAACCATCCAAAACACACAGCCAAAAACACCCAAGAATGGCTGAGAGAAAAGCGTTGGACTATTCTAAAGTGGCCTTCTATGAGCCCAGATCTGAATCCCATTGAACATATGTGGAAGGAGCTGAAACATGCCATTTGGAGAAGACACCCATCAAACCTGAGACAACTGGAGCTGTTTGCTCATGAGGAGTGGGCCAAAATACCTGTTGACAGCTGCAGAACGCTCATTGACAAATACAGAAATCGTTTAATTGCAGTGATTGCCTCAAAAGGTTGTGCAACAAAATATTAAGTTATGGGTACCATCATTTTTGTCCAGCCCTATTTCATTAGTTTGTTTTTTTAAATAATTATGTTAATCAACAATTCAAAAGTGATGGCTGATTTTGATTATTTAATTTTCAATAAATTTTTATTTATTGTTACTTTTGTGAGTTTCAAGTGATTTCAGTGAGAATTGTGGGTTTTTCCTTCTTCAACTGAGGGGTACCAACAATTTTGTCCACGTGTGTATATTATGGAATGGACTTAGTGATGACCTATTGAATTTCAAAAAAACCATTGAAAGGTAACATAAGTAAAAATTACAATGGAAAATGACTGACGTGAAATGATCAAGAAGAATATTTTAAATGTGTCAAATTTTTTTCTTTTATTTCTTGTATTACTGATATTCTGCATTATTTTATGGATTGTACAGGATAAGCAAAGATAAGCCTCGGCCTCAGCCTATTCCTTTTTCGGTTACAGAACTTGTTATTTTTTTTCTTTTTTGTGAGAAAAAAAATGTTTACTGCAAGCATGTATAATAATTGTCAGCTGAATGCACACAATTCAATTTTTGTACCGCAGATCGTAACCGAAATAAACCACTTATTCATTCATTCATTCAAATTATCCTGACACGGAGAAATGACTGATCAGGCTCTAACAGCAGCTGTGAACATTTCTTCACCTCAGACAGGTGAGCTGTCACACAGAGTCACAGTTTAATGTGTTGTCATGCTGCAGACATCATGATGTGTCCTCAACTTCCAATTTTACTGTTTAGGAGATCTGAGATAAATTGGTCTATCAGTTACAGAGAAAGCTTGATCAGCTGCTATTAGCTTCGTTGTAGTTTTAGTGATTTAAGGTAGCTGGATGTTGTGCTGGTGTTTATAATTTATTTTTACTGAGGAAAAACTTGATCATATTGTCTTTATATTCCTTCCCAGCTTGTTTGTTCTCTCTCTCACACACACACAGCTGGAAATAATATTTAAAAGGCATAATAACGATGTCACAATAAGAATACAACTCATGCATCCATCAAAAGATTAATTAAAGCCAGTTTGTTAAAGAAATATAATGAAATATATTACTTACATTTGATTCTCATTTCATTGTCATTTTTTTTTGATGTAGTGAAAAGTACTAATTTAATTGTAATTGGAGACCTAAATGGTATATCACTGTCTGTTTTGTCTAGCAGCTATTTTATTTTATTGTATTATAAGTATGTGTGAGTGTATATATGTGTATGTGTGTGTGTGTGTGCACATGTATGTATATGCGTGCATGTATATATGTATTTATGTATGGATGTGTGTATGTATATATTTTCATGTTTCCTTGTTGTTGTTGTTTTTAATTTCACTTTTTTGTAATTGATTTCTGGGGATAAAGGGGCAGACATAATAAGACTTGTCTTCTTTCTGCTCCCTTTCATTTGTGTTTGGCGACTGTCTGTATTTACATGAAACCTTTTTTTTTTAATTTTACGAATGAATGAAATAAAACAAACACTAAGACAACCTCACCAAAGAGTCCAGAGATAGTTTAGACTGGCAGTCACATGTGAAGTCATTTAAATAAAGTGTTGATTTCAAATCCTTGTCAAAGTTGAAAACAAACAACAAAAATTAAACACATACACAGTAATACAGGGTGCTGGGGCTGTTTTTTGACGGGGAATAGGATTGTTATGCAAAAAACTACTTAGTCATTTAAAAACAGAAGCAATAGCACTGATAGAACTCCCATCCACTCAACATTATTTTATAGAATTACACAGTGGTTCAAATTCTGGTCTCCTCACTGCCTATGTTTGGTTGTAATGTCTGTGTTTCCCCTCAGTGCCAGGTGACATCTCCACATGTTCAGACCTGTTTCATTGCCCCACATTTCTTTTATATTATTGCTGAAATGTTGCTGCTAAAATTCTCAGTTTTCAGATTTGTGTGAAGCTAAACCGTTTTTCTGCCTCAGTCTGTAGTGGACTGTTACCAGTGATGTTTAATGCACAGTTCATAGATATTTATTATTCATTTTAAATCATGATAGGAATCACTGAAGTCACTGTATCTGCTGTGATTTCAACTTTAATTTGAATCTAACTCATTAGTAAAATCTCCATAATCTTGTATGAGGCTTTTATTAAAATAAGCAGGATTGAAAAAAAAATTATTTTTCACGTGTTATTTCCAAAATTGTATTTATTGATTGATGATTAGAATATGATCTGAATTTTTATTTCATCTTTCTGAACATATTTACAAGTTTTTGTGGGTGATAAATGAGCATATTTAGAGATATTCAGCAGAATGGAAGAGCAGAAATATTACAGCAACAAAACAAACATATAACAAATATATACAATTACAGACTATACAAGAAATACACAATCTAAATAAAATCCATTGTCATGGTTAAAATAGGGAAAAATTACATTCAGTAGCAAGTCCATTATGTTGACGCGCCTTTATTTCGATGTTGCAGATGTTTGATTCTGTCTTGAATCAGCTGGATAAAGCTAAAGTAGAATCTTCTCTCCTAAATCCATAGTGTACTGAAAACAAACTAAACATTATTGAAAATGCAATACAAACAAGTAGAATATCAGATTTTTTTGTCCATTATAATTAACCATTGTGGTGCTGTACTAATGAAAAAGAACATTCTTGTTTGGTTGAGACCAATAAGAACAAGCAACACATAAAATTGTATATATGTATATATAAATTTACCATGACACATACTTGAAAAAGTAATTTTGCACAAGAATCACATTATCGCGCACAACTTATTTTTTTGATAATGTGTCACAGCAAGTCATTATTCATTAAGCATTGTGGTGCCACAGGAATTAAAAGAAACATGCATGTTTGGTAAAGACCAATAAAAAAGAACCCAACAACACATAAAATCAGGCAATTGTGCACAAGAGTTACCTTATCATGTATAATATATTAACATGTAGTACAGACAGAACTATTCAGGTCATAGTGGGTGGATGGTCTATATTTACTACAGATATATAAATAGATGTCATAATTTTTTGTATACAAGCATTTCTTACACTGGTAGTGACAATGGACAATGCTGGAGAAACTAGAAATCCTAACAATAGAAATTTTACTGAAGCACACAATCACAAATGCAAGTGTTAGTCCGTTCATATTATATTTCAAGTTTACAAGTTGTTCACACTGGATACAAAATGACTCTACTGTTGATTATAGCATCAACAAAAAGGCATGAAAGAAAAAAAAGCAAAAAAAAAAAAAGCTTTGTGAAAGTAGATTTGTGGCAGATACATAGAGGGCAGCACTGCACCCATTTAACAGAAACATGCTCAGTGTTTCTGGAACAAGTCCATCTTAGCACACAGAATATGCTAAGATGGGGAATACAGCCGAGGATTCTGAACCAAAGAAATAATGAGCCCGGAGTCCAACATGCAGCGGCTGACTGAATGTGGTCTGGACTCTGTGGATCAAAGTCATGGTGTCAGAGACGCTGTAGAAGGACAGAATACCTGCTCTGTGATCCAGATAGACTCCTACTTTGGAGGACAGAGGACCTGAGATGGGATTGAAGACTGAATTATGACTAAATTTATATTTTTTGGGTGAACACCTGAATGCCCAAGACTTGTCATTACTCCCAAATTCGCTATTGTCTCCTTTTCTGCTTATATCTTTGTAGGCGACTGCTACAATAATACCTGAGCCGCTCCACTCCACCTCCCAGTAATGACGTCCAGTCAGAGCTTCTCTGCTCAGGACTTGAGACTTGTTCATGAATCTGTCATGGTGAAATGAATATGACTGCTTTTTACTCGTATAAGATGCTTTTCTGTTCCCTTCAGACAATAACATGTGTGCGTTTGCTGTGTTTGGATCCAGTGTGATTTCACATGAATGCTGTAAAAATTCTGCTCTGGTCATGGCTTCTGGTAAAAATTCCTCTCTGGTTGTGGGCTCTGGTTTTGGCGGTAAAACATTCACTTCAGTGACGGTCTGTGAAAGTTTTGGCAGTTCCTCACAGAGAACACTCTGTAGTTTATCATGCAGTTCTGACACGGCCGCTGTCACATTCTCAAACTCTTGCAGGTGACGGGGTGTAGGGAGAGGACACTTTGCTGTGATGTCTCCTGAAATCAGGGGGAACTTCTGCAGGAACTGGCAGTCGTCCTTTGTCTCAGACAGTTGCTTCAGTTCAGCATCTTGTCTCTTCAGCTCTGTGATCTCCTCTTGCACCTTTTGAAGAAGATCTTTGGCTCGATTTATGGCAGTTTCCTGCTGAGATTTGATCTGCTGCTCCACATTAAAGCTCATATTGTTGATAAAATATATCAGCTGGTTGAAGATCTTGTCAGTGTCCCTCACAGCTGTATCAGCAGACTGATTGATGGCCTCCACCTCCTGCTGAAGCATCCTCACATCTTTCTCTCTGTAATGGATTTTCTGTTGTATTTTTTCACAAACTAGCTTTAGCTCTTGCTGCTTCTCAGTTCGTTCTTCTGAAATTGGAACCGTAGCATGACCTCTATGTACACCCAAAGAGCACAGGTAACAGATACACTTCTGATCGGTGTGACAGAAGATCTTCATTACCTCTTTGTGATGAGAGCAGATGTTCTCCTGAAGCTTCTTGGACGGGTCGACCAGATTGTGATTTTTAAATGCAGGAGATTGATAGTGAGGCTGGAGGTGTTGGTCACAGTAAGAGACCAGACACTGTAGACAGGACTTGACAGCATTCCTCTTTGTTTCAATGCAGAAATCACAGGACACATGTCCACGTCCAGTAAAGTAAATATCTTCTGCAGCAGACTGGCCTCCTGTCTTCTTCACTTCCTCCACCAACTCAGCCAACATCGTGTTCTTCTTCAGGTCAGGCCTCGGTGTAAAGATCTGTCTGCACTGAGGACAGCTGTAGGTATTCTTGTCATCCTCTCCATCCCAGTGGAGGTTAATACAGTTCATACAGTAGTTGTGTCCACAGGGAGTAGTCACCGGTTCCTTCAGTAGATCCAGACAGATCGCACACGTAAGTCTTTCCCTGTCGAAAATAACTCCTGACTGCGCCATTTCACCTCCCAGATGAAGTGTCAGTGAATGTTTGGATGGAAACAGGAAGGTTGTACATATTTTTTCTAACTCCAGAAAGAGGAGGGGTTTGAATGAGGAAGCATGTGTTAGAATTATGGTTACTGATTTCTGGTGACATTTCATTGCTGGGCAAAGATTCAGAAACAGGCTTCTATCCAAAGACATTGACAGGCTTTGTTCAAGGTTCAAGGTTCCGTTATGTGTCTCTCTTAGGAGGAAATAGTTTTAGATATTTGCGGGAACTGCTGCGACACAAAACACACAAGCAATAAAACCATAAAGTAGAACACGTGTAAAACATTAGCTTGTACTAACTACTGTGGACATTACAGATTTCTTAAGGTTATATATGAGAACTTCCTCAATCAGCTGCTGTTTCTGCTTGTTCTCAATTTTAGCAAGAATGAATTTAACTGACAGAGAGATGAATCAGTGTTTGTACTGTTTGTGTTTGCACGGAGTTTATTCGTATATATTTGGAATTCAACATATGAGATGTGTCAGTTAATGGTGGACTGTTCAGTAAGATCATTGGGGAGGCGGGTGTTATTGGTGTAATTCTTAGTATTAAGTTCATGGTACAGTTGTGTTACTGCCATAATCACACACAAAAAATCAACTGCTACTGAGACAGTTGGTCAAGATGATCAAGAGTCAGTGTCCACAGAGTTTTACATCAAGATGAGCTGACAGGATCCATGAAGAAGGAAGTTCTTCCTCTCGAAGCAGAACCTTAAAGCTCCACTCAAATCTGCTGCTGATAACATGGATAAAGAAAAGACCTTCTGGAGGAAAGTTCTGTGGTCAGATGGAAGAAAAACTGAGCAGAAGTATGTTTGGAGGAGAGAAGGTGAGGCCTTCAACCCCAAGAACAACAAACCTACCATGGTGGTGGCGGCATCATGATCTGTGGAACTGGAACTTTATACAAAGGGAATGGAATAATGAAGGTGTCACAGCTCCCTTCTCCTCTGCCTTGCCTGTCTCCCATCCACTCCTCTGCCCTGTATCTTCCCCTACAGCTCGGTGCCTGAGTGGAGTCTAGCTTCTCAGCTGACTCCACTCAGGCAATCAACCACCTCCACGGCTCCCGGACAGCTGACGATCATCTCACTAATGACTCACCTCAACAATAAGTACCGGCTCAGCCTTCCGCTTGCTGCCAGAGTATTGAACAAGAACCACACAGTTCAGTTCACTCTCTTGCCTCTCACAATATCTGTTTTGAGTTCCTACCTGGTTTTCTTACGTTGTTTTTTCCTGCCTCCTCACAGTTCAGCTGTCCGGGATCCCTGCCATTCTCCTTCCCCTCCGGCTCTCCCCAGACCAGTCATCACCGGTTTCCCCTGCCTGGACCCCCCCACTCCTGCCCGGACCCCCACTCCTACTTGGACCCCTTCTGTCCCTGCCTGGAACCCCCCGCTCCTGCACCCTGGTTTTCCCCCACCAAGCCACCATTTCACCCCCCAGCAATAAAACACTTCATTCCAACCAGCCTTGGTGGTGTGGCTCTCTGCTCGGGTCCAGCCCTCCTCAGATCGTGACAGAAGGAGGTTTTGTCTCCACATTCTTCAGGAAAACCTAAAATCCACAGCTTAAGGTTGATCTTGAATGCAGTTGTGTTTCAACAAGAGAATGAGGCCAAACACATGTAGTAAACGGTCCCTCCAGGAATTTGCGATGTTGCGATCGCGCGAAATCAACCAATCTCCGCCAATTTTGCACGGCCTTGCAATTTTGTCCAATCACTGCAACTTTCCCGCAATTTTGGCCCGCCTCCCGTGAGTTCCACCAATCATAGCAGCTCCCAGCGCAAACGTAATGCACGTACGTCACCGAATTCACTTCCTGTTTATGGTTTGAAGATGCAGACGTGTGTGATACTAATGTCTCTCATTTACCAACAAAAATTACTGCTGAAGACCATGATAAACAATTAATTCACTGATGTTCTTCAAAGTGGAGCTAAACTGTTTTACAACCGCGCAATATTGTGGTGGAATACAAAAAAGGAAAAAAAAATCATTGATTGATACACAATTTTTTTAACACGAAACATATTAGAACGGCTGAAATGAACGACAACAGACCAGACAAATCACCATAATGGAAACTGTTGCATCCAGATCCGTTAGAGCACTGAAAGAATGAAGGAAAATTAGATTATTTATTCCACCTAAGAACACGACAGAGTTATGTGACGATCAGCGTGTGTGAATCCTTCCTCTGTTACCATATCACTCAAAAACAGACTCAGGGATTTGAATGAAATTTTCAGGGTCGGTCAGAAATGACACAAGGACCAAGTGATTAGACTTTGGCAGTGATACGGCTTAAAGTCTGGATCCATGGATTTGTTAAGGATTCATAGCGGCACGGCGTCTGATAGCAGCACGATAACCATGGCAACAAGTGAACGCTACCTCAGCAGCCTGCTGACGATCACATGATTGTGATCCTACTACAAATCTACCACTGTGGACGTATCGGAAGTGACACAAGGGAAAAACTGATTAAATTATGGGGGTGTTTCTGAGTCCCATCAATTCCTGTTGCCCCCTGCAAAGTATGGTCACTTCATGTTAAACCAGTATCTGGCTGCTGCTAATGTCCCACCGTGGTGTGCAAGCTTTTGTGGAAACGTTAAATAATTAATTTCGGAATAAATTTAGTCAATTACAGTGTCAAAATGTGTTCTACAAGCTGGAAAAAATGCAGCTTTTTAGCAATTGTCACTGCAATTTCACCACAACAAATAAGCTTTAAACATCGCAACTTTTATCGCAATTTTTTAGAAAAGCTGCCGTGAATTCAGGCATTTTCGGCCGCAACAATCACAAAAACGCCCGCAAAATCCTGGAGGGACTGAGTAAGTGTTAAAGAAAGGGTTCAGTCAGGCTAGAACAAAGGATCTAGACTGGTCTCCCCAAAGTCCTGACGAAAACCCATCAAGCACTAACTGGTAAAACTATCCTTCCTAGATCTGCTACACCATTCACTGTCACTGTCAAAAGTGTAATAAATGGGAATTTCCAACAAGAGCTTTGCTGATGACAAAATGTCTATGTCTCCTAAACACAGACATCTAAAATCAAAGTTCAGCCCACATCTCAGCACATGGTGGCTAATTAGAGCTCGTGTTGCTCTGAAATCAGCAGTGACGTTAGTCATGATGAGAAGTTTGATAAAGTCAGCTTTTACAGTCATTTTTACCACAGGTGCAGTCTGTAAAGCACTGAGTTACTTCATCTCAAATCACCATGGGTGTTCTTTCACGTCTATCCTTTTTTTTATCATAAACCATGGGTATCTAAAATGGTACCT
The DNA here is from genome assembly GCF_021347895.1 of Acanthochromis polyacanthus. Taxonomy (NCBI): domain Eukaryota; kingdom Metazoa; phylum Chordata; class Actinopteri; family Pomacentridae; genus Acanthochromis; species Acanthochromis polyacanthus. The sequence goes on along the minus strand of NC_067130.1, from coordinate 30,963,871 downwards.
ATGAAATTTTAGCTTGATTTACCAAATATTTTCCAAGACAGAATTTTTAAAAGTTCGACAAATGAGACCGGGAATACATTTATTCCAGTGCAGAAATCACAGGCCACATGTCCAAGTCTGGTATCTCACTGACCAGCTCATGTAGATTGAGATCTTGTGTTCAAGTTTCCCCATTAAATCTCTTAACATGGCGTGTTTCTTCAGGGTAATAAGAAGATCTGTCTGCACTCTTTCCCAATATTGTCAAGTGTTCAAGCCTGGAAGTCACTGTGGGGTTTCTACGAGGGAGCAAGTGAAGTGGTGATGAAGCCACAGTCCGGTGGGACAGAGAGCAAAAAAATCAATCTGTCATTTTTTCTTCACGGTTGTTTTGGGTTCATGTATGATCTTTGTATGTGTCCAGGAAAACACGTTCTTTGAACATTTCATTCACCAACTACAGTGATTCTTAGAAGGAAAACACAAAATAACTGTATGCATCTCGAGGAAAAACAGTACATTTCATGATTTTGATTGTGTGTCCAATCAAATCTCTTTACAGTTACACCGATCTGATTTCAAGATCCCTTTTACAATTCTGCCAATTAGCCGAGAACGGTGATGCAAAAAAGTCAAGTGGTGATTCTAAAACAAGTGATATTATTGAGCATTCATGATATAAGTATGTGCATTCCTCATGCCTCGGTCCACAGTTAATTAGCTCCCTGTCTGCTGGCTGAGTGTTGTGCTTTAAGCTGTTTGTGTGGTCCCTGGTTCCCAGTGCGGATGCTGCCCATGGGGGTGGGTAGAGGGGCGAGAGGGGGCAGTTGGGTTTGGTCTGGGGGCAAGACGTGGCCTCCTTTGCAAGACAGGAGGCTGATCTCTCTCCTGAGGGCCTGGGCCTGCTGTGATTGTGTTTTTACCAGCTCCTGGAGCCTCTGGATGTCCTCCTGGTCCCCGTGTCTCTTGTGGTTCTGGAACTGCTGCTTGCCCTGGATACACAAACAGATGGAGGCCATGCAGTATGGTGCACACTGGTGTCCAAATAAAGAGTTGTTTGAAAGACAACAAAGCTTATGGCAACATTTGCCCCAGATTGCATGAGAAAAGACCGAAACATGGAATACTTATGTAATATTGAATCAGTGTCACCTTCTCAGTTACTTCCTGGTTAATTTTGAAATCGCGTTTCCTTGTGTGTTGCTTCTAGGAATGTTAGTGATGAATCATTAATCAATAATTACCCTTCATGATTTAACCAATAAAAATATCTGAACCTACGAGTCTGTAAACATGCACATCTTAAAATGTAGTGTACACACGTGGAGAAAATTGTTGGTACCCCTCAGTTAAAGAAGGAAAAACCCACAATTCTCACTGAAATCACTTGAAACTCACAAAAGTAACAATAAATAAAAATTTATTGAAAATTAAATAATCAAAAACAGCCATTACTTTTGAATTGTTGATTAACATAATTATTTAAAAAAACAAACTAATGAAACAGGCCTGGACAAAAATGATGGTACCTCTATAAAAGATGGAAAACTATTTGACCAGAGTGACATGATTAACTCAGGTGTGTCATTTAATTGACATCACAGGTGTTTCCAAACTCATAATCAGTCAGTCTGCCTATTTAAAGGGAGACAAGTAGTCACCCTGCTGTTTGGTGAAAAGGTGTGTACCACACTGAACATGGACAACAGAAAGCGAAGGAGAGAATTGTCCCAGGACATCCGAAAAAAAATTATAGACAAACATCTTAAAGGAAAAGGCTATAAGACCATCTCTAAACAGCTTGAAGTTCCTGTGACAACAGTGGCTCATATTATTCAGAAGTTCAAGACCCACGGGACAGTAGCCAACCTCCCTGGACGTGGCCGCAAGAGGAAAATTGATGACAAATTGAAGAGACGGATCGTTGGAATTGTATCCAAAGAGCCCAGAGCAACCTCCAAAGAAATTAAAGGTGAACTCCAAGGCCAAGGTACATCAGTGTCAGATCGCACCATTCGTCGTTGTTTGAGCCAAAGTGGACTTCATGGGAGACGACCAAGGAGGACACCACTGCTGAAAAAAACTCATAAAAAAGCCAGACTGGAATTTGAAAAAATGCATGTTGACAAGCCACAAAGCTTCTGGGAGAATGTCCTTTGGACAGATGAGACCAAACTGGAGCTTTTTGGTAAGGCACATCAACTCTATGTTCATAGACTCAAAAACCAAGCATACGAAGAAAAGAACACTGTCCCTACGGTGAAACATGGAGGAGGCTCAGTAATGTTTTGGGGCTGCTTTGCTGCATCTGGCACAGGGTGTCTTGAAAGTGTGCAAGGTACGATGAAATCTGAAGACTATCAAGGCATTCTGGAGAGAAATGTGCTGCCTAGTGTCAGAAAGCTTGGTCTCAGTCGCAGGTCATGGGTCTTCCAACAGGACAACGGTCCAAAACACACAGCCAAAAACACCCAAGAATGGCTGAGAGAAAAGCGTTGGACTATTCTAAAGTGGCCTTCTATGAGCCCAGATCTGAATCCCATTGAACATATGTGGAAGGAGCTGAAACATGCCATTTGGAGAAGACACCCATCAAACCTGAGACAACTGGAGCTGTTTGCTCATGAGGAGTGGGCCAAAATACCTGTTGACAGCTGCAGAACGCTCATTGACAAATACAGAAATCGTTTAATTGCAGTGATTGCCTCAAAAGGTTGTGCAACAAAATATTAAGTTATGGGTACCATCATTTTTGTCCAGCCCTATTTCATTAGTTTGTTTTTTTAAATAATTATGTTAATCAACAATTCAAAAGTGATGGCTGATTTTGATTATTTAATTTTCAATAAATTTTTATTTATTGTTACTTTTGTGAGTTTCAAGTGATTTCAGTGAGAATTGTGGGTTTTTCCTTCTTTAACTGAGGGGTACCAACAATTTTGTCCACGTGTGTAGACCTGCTGTACTGGTTGAAGCCCAGGTGGAGCCTCCCACTCTTTAACACAGTAGCGGCCAGAGAAGGCGTCACTAGGACTTTCGTCAGTTCCATCTTGGCAAGCAGAGCAAGCAATGTGGGAGTTTAGCTAGTAAAGTACAACCTGTGACGCTTCACCGCCCGAAATACTCAGATTTATTGGAAGAAGATCTGTTTAAATGAGCATTATTTCAAGCTGCTGGTTGGGTAGCTGTGTGATTTGTGTGGTTAGTAATGGTGTACTTTGCTCTGACAGTATATATTATGTAATTAAAATCAGAAAGTATCATGATATCTGGTTAATTTTATGCCACTAATTAAATGATTATTGATTAGTAAGACTGGCAATTATGTATTAATGAAATTATTCAGAATTTGCATCCCTAAGTGCTTGTGTTTTTACTTCTGCCCGTTGTCTGGTTTTCCCTCCCCTTTTGATTGACCCCATGATTTTTACTTTTGTTTTGTCTCTCCAGTTAGTTTCCTGGGTATAAATAATCCTGAAAATTCCTTTGTTCTCTACTAATTCATCCATTTTGCCTCCTTTGTGTCTCTACCTTTTTGTGTTTTTTAGATTTTGTTCTTTTATCACATCAGCTTTTAGTTTCATATTTTCCTGCATCTACAGATGCTCTTTTGTTTGTCTCCATCTGGCATTCTTACACCTTTCTGAAGGAAATTTCATTATCAAAGGTAAGTTTTTTATACTGTTACCACAATCTGTCCGTCTTGTGTTTGCACCCCGTGACAATCATGTTACTTTCAGCTGTAATATCTGCAGAAGCTGAGGCTAACCTTTGCAGGATGTAGACTGGTAAACTTTCATTCTGTCTTCCACTTAAAATGGTAAATTGAAGCAACATGACAATATCTGACAGCATTCCAGTTTACCAAAACTGTTGCTAGTGCTCATTTTGGAATGTTTTTGAAAGCATCTGTCAAATACCAGTCAGACCTCATTACAGGAGTGGAGACAAGTGCATGAGGCTGGATCACCTGAGAACACTTCTGCAGCCAGTCGCATTAATGCAGACCACTTATGTTGACACTCTTGCTCATTTCATTAGTTCTTGTGGTAAATTCAGTCTGTGTCTTGAGCTCTCAGTTACTGTGTTCCTTGTTTTATACTTTTATGATTCACAGCCTTGTTATCCTAGTCAACCTTTAGCTCTCATAATTTGGCTTCAAAATACTAGGGTTGACTGTTTTTTTTGTTTGTTTGTTTTGTTTTTTGCCTGTCCTGTATTATATTATCAACTCCAGTTGAATCAATGATTTATTCTTGGTTGTCAGACTGGCCATGATACTAAAAAATGCTTTAAAGAAGAAGTTGTGAAAAGTCTCTTCTGGTGCATCACGAGTCACTTGACAGACATAGTGCTAATAAACGCCGCCTGATAAACATGTGGATGGCTTAATGACTGCTGTTTCAAAACTAAAAGTGCCTTGATTGCAAAATCTTATCAAAAACTTAGCAGCCTGTTGGAAGACAAAGGGGAATCTGGGCTGAAAGGACAGCAATGAACCCCCCCCAAAAAAATAACATTTGGTGAATTTAGGAAGTTAGGTGAAGTTTGGTGAAGTTAGGAATACAGGGGGTCCTTGACTTACATTGGAGTTCTGCTCCTACAGAATGACGTAAGTTGATTTTCACTGCAAGTCGAAACTCTGGCAAAGCCATTACGTGCATCACGATATCAATCAGTTTCCTTAGAAAAGTCATGTTCAGAGCATTTTATTTGATCTAATTTCACTTCCATGGAGATGGCTTTCCTTTTCTTCAAAGCACTGTGCCATCAGAAGAACCTGATTTATGCTTGGGAGCAATAATAAAGGGCAAAAAGTTAGTGAACAATCTAAGGTGGCGTACAACCGTCGAATGTAAACAAAGCTTATAGCGCTGCGTGACGACGTATTGTCCACTCTGCTTGCCAACTAGTACCACGTAACCAGTTCCGATGTAACGACGAAATGTTGTACGCCTTAAACCGAGGACCTGCCTGTAACCATTATGACCTGACAAGGAAACACTGTAGGTTGAGAACATCAAAAATGAGTCAGAAAGGGCCAAAAAACAGTGCATTGATAGAGTCACTGTATATTTCCTGTTCAAAAACCAAAAAAAGCACTTTGGTCACCACCACCGTGACCAAACCTGAGCCAAAAAGAGACTAAATAAACACCCTAAGGTCCCTTCCAGTCACACATTACAACATTTGAAAATAACAGTGCTTTGAGTAATAAGGTGTCTTATGTGTTTTTTTCCACAAAAATGGTAATTTCACAAACTTGGGCAGCTTTTTCCATTCATTGAAAAATTCAAGATCTTCAAATAATGGAAATATTTATAGCTGAAAACAAGATCTCTGTTGCTTTCCCCAAAAATCTATTCTTATTGTGGGTGTGCTGGAAGTCCTAGCTGTTCATATCACACTTTTTAAAATAGTTTATTGGACAGGGATTGGCCTCAAACATATTTCTGATGTCACAAATGACAGAGTCTGTCTATGTTCGACTTAAAATCAGTTTTAAGGTAAGCTCGGTCAAACTGTCCTTCCTTGGCAGATGAAAGTGAAAACACTCTTCTACTGTGAAGCTCTGTACAGACGAGTCAAATATGAGTGTCGTATTAAAATATCCATACACTTGGACAGTACCAATTGAATTTAATGCACAGAAGTTACCATTTTCTTCTGCCTGGCGTTGAGTTTAAGCTCCAGCTCCTTCTTCTGTTCAAAGAGACTCGTCACTTTTTGGAGCTGTTCTGTGTTACACCTGGTCACCTCCATCAGGTTCTGACGGGCCTCTTCCACCTTCACCTGAATTTGACACCAACATGCAACCAGAAAAAGATCAGTAAACTCATTCCAACAAGTCTGGATCACACATTTGCTGAAGCGTACATCCCACTGTTGGATCTCTTTGGCGTATTCGGCTTCTTTGAGGAGTTTTTCGTGCTTCAGTTCCTCCAGCCTCCTGTTTCCCGACAGCATCTGCAGAGCCTCCAGATCCACCAGCTTCCCGAACTTTGTCATCATCAGCTCGTTGCACTGCTTCCCCAGCACTACAACCACAAACAGATCAATGAACATGAGCATAAGATTATTTCTGTTAGCGTCTTTCTTTGAGATGTACGTGAACTCTTTTGGTGCAGAAGACATCGAGCTCCTCTACTTTCAGGAAAAAGCTGGTCTTACTCTGGATCTTGGCGGCCATGTCCTTGCGGTCGTGGATGAGCTTGGCTTGCTGTTGACAAGCCTGACGGTAAAGCTCTTTCTGATGGATTTTATCCGCCTGCAGCTCCTGGATTCGTTCCTGCAGCCTGTTCATTTCTGCCTTGTCCAGCACCAATGCTTCACTCAGATCTGACGGTATCCAGGCCTTAGTGACAAACTCAATCTGGTAGACGTAAGGGAGGACAAGAAATGGACGGAGTATTTAAAAAATGAAGAAGTTTAACAAGTTAAATTAAATTTCCAGATTACTGAATACATTTAGAGCCAGTATTTTTTCACCAGAGTTTTGCAGTATTTGTACAGAAGTCAGGACTTCCAATATTAAAATGCAGCAATCCGATTCAATCCCCATAAACGATTTAGTAATATGAAGAAAAGCCAGACTGCTCAGACAGAGTACGCTTTAATTCTTTGTTAATAAATAAGGTACAATGTGTAGTTAGACAATTTTTCCAATTTTCATGTTTCTCTGGAAGATTCAAATGTTTGCCAAGTGTCAGTGTATCTATTATTCTTTCCATGTAGATAAAATGAGCCTCCTGAGTGAAAAGCCTACCTCATAACTTCTCAAATTAACTCCTCTGACCTTAAGGAAATTGCTAATATTAGCATTTAGGATGTCCAGATCAAGTTTTTTGTGCAACTGATCCAATCTGATCTAAAAGTTGCAATTCAATATCATTTTCCTGGACAAAACACACTTAAGTACATTACAGACATAAAAATCAATACAGTGCATAAGCTTGACGATTTAGCAGCTCTACAGTGCAAGTAGAAAACATTTTTATTCCTGCATCTGCTCCATGACATCCACAAGACAATGAAAACCAGAATTCTCTACATGCATGTCCAACCCGGTCTCATGGGGATTCGTGAAACTGTCACGTAAGTTTTAGTTTCGGTTTCGTGCGCACCAACACGATTTCGTCATGTTTTTCATGCCGCTCACCACGAAATGTTTTTCGCTGTGGTAATCACATCTGAAAGTGGTTTATACCGGTGGATTCATGACGATCTAAGCTGTCCATCGGCGTATACTGCTTGTGTGATCGCGTTTGCGGCCGCCGGCCGCCGGACATTCTTGAAATTCCTATGCAAATTGGTAAGTGTACCACCGGCTTATGGTTAGGTTATGGTTAGGGTTATGGTTAGGGTTATGTTTAGGGACGATGTCATGCAAAATATAGCGTTGGATTCGCCATGGTTTTACATTAAAAATATAATATAGCCATTCTTTTGAAATACGCTCTGAGTGGCACGAAAAGTCCGCCGTTTAAAATACATTGGTGTGCATTTCGTGGTGAGCGGCACGAAAAACATGACGAAATCGTGTTGGTGCGCACGAAACCGAAACTAAAACTTACGTGACAGTTTCACGAATCCTCGTGAGATCGGGCTCGCATGTCAGAACTTGTATCACAGCTGTAGTACCTGGTCATTCCACCAGGTGATGCTTCTAGGGACACAAGAAGGCAGTAACTTGGACTATGGGTAGCTCTGTGTTGGCAAGCAGAGAGCATTGTGGGAGTTTAGCTAGCCACAGGCACCATGACAGATACTGATGTCATATAATGTTCTCCGGTCAGAGCCAATGTGCTTTCAGGAAAATGTCCAAACACGATTTTTGTTCTCAAATCCTGACATTGCAAGCTTTCTTCCAATAAGATGTTAAGTGTTGGGAAAGAGGTCAAAAGCTTCATTGTTGTCCACATCTGGCAACCAATTCTCTCTCATTCACAAATCAGCAATAAAAAAGCAATTTATGCATGGAAATGGCTTCATATTATTACATATTTAAGTAACGTGCTTAAAAATGTAAGAAGGCTAGTCGTGGTTCTTCACTGCTAACCATCTTCTAGGACTTCCAGAAGTCTGCAGCAGCTTTAAGTTGTTTTGTCACCAGTGAATCTCCACAGTTTTTGTCGGTTTACCTGGTGCAGTCTGAGAGGAACCACCACATCCAGTTCGTTCATTTTCTGCAGCTTCTCCTTGTTGATTATCTCCAAGTCGTCATCCACCGCCGTCCGACTGCTCTTCACTGACTTCTCCTGCAGAATCAAGCAATAAAAAAGTTAAACAAAAGCAAGCACACACATTAAAAAATCCACAACAGAAATACATCAGAAATGAAAAGATGGAGAGATGAATAATGGAGTTTGACCTTCTTGATCAAAGTGTCGCGCTCCCCCTTCAGAGCCTCTGCGATCTTTTTCTCCTCCACCAGAAGTTCCTCTATGTCAAGTCGACGCTTACGAAGCTGCAACGTGTTCTCAAACAACTCTGGCTCACAGCCTGGGAAAGCCAACACATTTTTATACCTAAAGTAGAGGTTTATGAAGTGCAGAGAACTAATGTAATCTAAAACATGAGGGTCAGTGTCAGACTGAAACCTTAAGGGTTTGGTGGGTGTTGTCATGTTTTAGATTTTCTTGCTTTTTTGTCCATCTGTTCGAATAAATCTTGAAAATCTGAATCATGACAGCCAAGCTAGCAACAGAGTTCTTGTTTATGATTCGCACAATAGTCAGATTTTTACCTGTTTCACATGGGTAACATACCAACTCAAACATGCTATCATGTACAAAAAGGATTCAAAGAGACGCTTTTGAATCTCTAAAGCAGTTATTTCAGTCTTTGTACAGATGCAAACTATGGTCAGTCTCTTGTAGGATCCAACTATAGTTCCAAAAAAAATACATGTTTTGCACTACTCAGGTCTGTCTGGTGACAAATCGGACTGAATCCAGTCAGTTTTGAGCATTTTTGGACCTAAGATCAGATGTATAAACTTGACTAAAATGACTACAAATGTGCATATGCAGAAACACTAAATAATAATGCAAGTCCTGATCTAAAAAACTTAATATTTATATGATGATGATGTGGGAAAGATGCAGCACAAAAAGGCTTCAGGTTATACAAATATCCCATTATGTTTGATGTTTAGTATTTGTGTTTCCTCGATCCAGTCTGCTGTAGATCAAGAAGAGCCTTAAGTTAAACAATCTAATACTTCATGTGCAGCATTGCTGATACAAAATTAAAAATCCACTTTACTATGAAAAACTAAAGAACCTGAATGTTTTTTGCTCCACTACACCGACCTGCAGGACAAACCCTGTCGTCCAGAGCAGCTTCCTCAGCGTCGCTGTCATAATCATCATCCCAGTCATCGCCTTCATCTGAGTCTTCATCCCTGTCCTGCACTTCTTCTACAAACACACATCTGGATCATGAAGAACACAAAGATAAACCGGTACAGACATCATCACATGGTGTGCTACTTTCCCCTCACCTTCACTTCCTGTCTGATCGTTCTTCTTCCCCCGTTTGACCTTCTTCTTGAAGACTTTGGTCAGAAACTCTTCGAACTTGTTGTTTTCCCCCAGCGAGGCCTGAAAGGCAGCAGTCAGAGACTTTTCTTTCTCTTGCAGCTTCAATATGTCTCTCTTCTTCTCCTCCAGCTGTTTGTTACACTGCTGCAGCTTAGACTGTCAGGAAACGGAGAAGAGGAAGTGATTAGGATCGATAAGCGGTGATCACCCGTACTAACACAGTGAGCTGCTGCACGTTGAGCTGCAGGCCAGGACTTTGTAGCACTAAGAGACAACTACACTATTACTGTGGTTAGATGTTTTAAAGTGGAAGTGCAAAAAAGTACGCGTAGCATTAGCACATGTAGCATGAGTGAAACATAATTAAAGTAGATTGGCAAACACATTTCAGCTTTGATAATTAAGTTTCAAATCTGTTTCTAAAATGACCCGCTGTAGGTGTCTGTGTTGTTTTATTGTCTTTTAATTTGGTGCAACTACTGATTTGAAAAAACCGCTATGTTTTGGCAGAAAGTCACGATGCAAAGAACGTTTGTATGACAACAGCTTCTAAATGTGATTTTAACAGCCCGATATCCGACAGCAAAGTATTTTTATACATAAATGAGGCAATTCTAATGAGGATTTGTACTTTATGTGTCTTGTAGCTGAATGTGTTGCTGTCTGCAAAAGAGTGGAAAACCACAGAGTGGCATTAAAACCAAAGACTGCCTGAAGGAATAAAATTAAATACCTAAAACATTAAATTCAGCCATGTTGTTGTACACTGGTATGAAATAATGAAATATACATTATTAGTTAAATATTGCCCCTTAAACAGAGTAATTAATAACTGCATGAACATCAAGCTTTCCACAGCAGGGATACAGCGATTATCTGGCCGGTATTTAGGCAGATATTACCAGTATCATTATTTTTATAAACCAATTTGAAATTAAATAAATTATAGGCTCTACTTTGACTATAATGTAAGCACATCTCAGTCTGTATAAACTTTTTGACCTGAAGTAACGTCCCACGCACAGATTTTTCTGATTGGATGTTACATGTCACAGCCAATCAACACTGAAAGCGACTGTTTACAGACAGAGAAGCACATTTGCAGAGCAGAACAGTGTTTTGAAGGGGATATCAGATGTTAACGAAGTCGTAATTAACACCACAATCTTACAGAAGTACTTCTATTTTCTCCTTTATACTAAAAATACCAGAATTTTGACTTGTTTTGCTGACTCTGCCGGGCTAACGCGATCAGTAAGAGTTTTGTTGGCACTCTTAGCCTGTGGTTAACGCTGTCTGAGGTATCTGAACCGTCTTTCTAAAGTAAGACTAAATATATAAATCTGCTCTTACTAGTAGACATGTCTCTCTAGAAGAGACACAACCTGCAAAAACTAAACACAAACTGAACCACAAATCATAAAAACAGGCTATGTTCACAGTGGCTAATGCTATGCTAACAGCTAGCGGCTAAGTTAGGAGGTAGCCTCAGATTAAACTGAAACAATTGCTGGAAAACAATAACAAAAAAGGCTTTAAGATTTGGTCCTTAGTGGACAATGACAGGTACAGAACAGGTAAAGATTAAGAAAATTTAAAAGGACAGTAGACAGATCTGCAGGAGACAAACTGATCAATCACAATCAATCTCACAGTAAAAATAGAACATCCCAGTGCGACATCCTATTTATATTGTACATATTCAACTATTAATGAAGTAATCCTGTTATGAATGACAGACTGCTGCTATCACATGTTGTTACTATAAAATAAGTACATTTCTAATTGACACCAAACTTTTGAATGGTAGTGTCCATGAACTTCCTCCCACCGTGATGCTGCTCTCCTCCTTCACATATCCATCGAGTTTCTCCTGCAGACTTCCATCCCTCTTCTCAAACTGCTTGAGGAGCATCATCTCCTGGAAGAGCGTCAGCAGCCGGAGGTCGGCCAACTTCAGCCGACAGTCCAGACGCTGCTTCTGGTGACGCAGCAACTGGAGATCAGAGTCAAACTCACAAACCGATCTCTCCATCTGAAAGTTCAAGAACATCCACATGTTAGAGTTTAAAAGACATTCTGCTCATCTTTACACTTTTATTTGATAAAAGGTGGATTACAGAGGACCTGCTCCAGCAGAGAGCTCTGCTCATGCAGCAGTCGGATCTCCTCCTCCTTCTGCAGATCCTCCTCCAGCTCACTCAGATCTTCATTCACAGCTTCTTCTTCTTCGGTTTCAGCCAAAGGTGACAGACTCATGTCTTCTTCTCGTGTCTCTTTTTCTTCTACTTCCTCCTCCTTCATTTCTTTCTCCAGCTGCTCCAACAGACTCACAGCTCCATCCTGATCCTCCTGTTCCATGCTCTTCAACCTAGTTGAAAACACACCAAAAAAGTGTAGATAATTCTTGAAGAACATAAATTCAGGAGCTGCTTTTATCCAGTGTTTGAGTAGAAGGCTTTATTCTGACTACAGAAGAACAACTGGTAATGCATGACTGCTGTAGACCTGCTTCTCTACTGAAACATCCAGAAAACCACAGAAATAATTGTGTACTTTGGTCTGAATCCTCCGTAGCTTTGCTCCTTCAGCATCCGGTATTTCTCCAGCGTGGCTCGGCTGCAGTGGAGCTTCTCCTCTGGGGTTTCCTCTGGTGATAGTTTTGGCAGGATGGGTGGAGGTCGGTGGAGATGAACCTCCAGACGCTGCTGGACTTTCTGCAGCTGCTGCATCTGAGCTTCCAGCCGAGACACCAGGAGAACCTTGGAGTCCCGTAACGCCAATATCTGTTTGTTCATCTCCAGCTGCTTTTCACGGATCTGACGGGATGAAAGGAATCATTAAATGAATGTACTATACCTTCAACTAATGTTGTTTTTATATTAGTGCCTAATCTATAGTTATTTAAAACAAAATTCCCAAAAAGCACTCTAGTGTCTTCAAACAGACGTAATCCCAAAGATGCTGGAAGTTTTAGTTTATTAAATGACTCGAGGGTTTTTCCATCATCAGAGACCTTCTTCTCAAACGTCTCTGATTTTCCTGAAATGGTGGTGTTTTTCTTTTCATCAAAACCCATGGATATTTAAAATGATATCTGGGAAATTTTAGCTTGACATACCTAATAGTCTCTGAGACATTTTTTTAATTGCCCTTTGACCCCCATTTAGCAGGTTTTCTCCCTGTACAGAAATTCTAGTCTAATTGAACAACAATATCTGAGGAACTACTATAGATAAAAACCTGAAACTTGCCCTTTTTTTCTCATCATGTTGTTGATCCCAAATCTGTAATATTGGACAAGCAGATCATAGGCAACTGGTCATATTTTCTGAGGCTGTATGTCACAATAATGCAAAACTAAACACGTCACGAACATGAAAAAAACTGATATTTTTGCAGAATTTTTTTTGACAAACTGCTCCAGAAAAAGTAAAATATTGGAGGATAATTTGTTCCAGAAACAGAAGTCTGGTGTCTTAAAATAGCCAGGAAGTTATTTTTTATTTTTACAGACTGCACTTTGTAGGAAAATGTTTGATATATCAGGTTAAAATTTCACACAATTCAGAATCAATGACATGATGACAAATAACACTGAAAAGTTCTGGCTTTTATGTGAAAGTATTTGATATATGAAGATAAGATGAAACAGATACAATCCATAGTTAATAATAAAAAAGCTTCAAGCAAATCAGAGCTGGTGGAGCAGAGGGAAGCTGATGATCTGAGATGTGTTTGTCTGCATGTTTGTACATTTTCCTCCAAGGCGACCAGCTCCTCTTTCTTCCTCTCGGTGTTTATTCTCGGTTGTTTCACCACCATCACATCCCCGATGTTCTCCTGAGCTTCTCTGATGGCCTGAACATCCCGTGGATCTTCATAGTCCTTGTCTGGCTTCTCTGCATAGCTGAGAACAACAGCAACAACCCAGTTTAATTAGAATTTTAACCCCACCAGTGGCTCCATCTGGTTGATTTTTGAATCCACTCACATCTGATCCCACTCCTGCTTCCTCTTCTCTATTCTGGCTCGAGCTTGTTCAGCTTTCTCTGCAGCCTTTCTGAGCCTCTCCTCCTGCCGATCTCCCAGCTTCATCCTCGCAGTTCGAGCCACCGGAGGCCGAATCACCTCCTCGTCTGCAGAACAAACGCAGGCTGATGATGTAGATTACAATAACAAGATAACAGGAGAAACAAAGACTCAGACGTTTCTTCACCTTCTATTCTGCTGCTGTCTTTTGCAGGTTCTGCTTTAGATTTCCTATGTTCTGGTGCAGCGTCTCTTTCTCCGTGAGGTCGACGTGGTGAACTCTGATGAGATAAAGTTTCAGTGAACGTCGGCAGCCGGTAGGTGGAGATTCTGTGGTCGGATCGGATGGCGACTACAGTGACCTGCAGAGACTCTCTGAACCTGGAGACAAACACGAGTTGAAACATCTCATCAAAACCTCTCAGGATGCCAGTAAAATAGAAGATTTAGACACAATATAGGAGTCATAAATAACTGACAACTTCAAGGAAGAAATTAAGTTTTAATCGAGGTTCTTTATAAACAAACAAGTCTTCAGTTTGCAGTCAAAACAGTGAAACTTTACTTGACTGAAACGTGTAAAACACTTAATAAATGTACTTTTGTGACACAAAACTAAAGGCTGTGCCTGTTTAATTACCTGTCACAATAATATAACAATAAGTATGTTGAAAAAAAAATCTAAACCAGTCAGGCTAACCTCCATAATTAATATCACTGTAGGGTTTTAGGTATAATATTTATACTTCCTCTGGTTTATTCTTATTATAAATTCTTCCAACACTATTTCTGATACCTAACTCTCCCTAATCTTTCAAAAAAACATCTAAACTATACATAAAAATCTGAAGCTTAATCATGAATGGTGTACTGTGGCTTTTGTTTGTGATTCGTCACACGTTTTTTTTTCTCGTCGTAAATACTGCATTGAAAATCCCATTGGAATGAGTGGGATGTTGGCTGGACAACTGCCAAAACTCAGCCATCTTTGGACCCCTGTAGCTCTGACAGGTTTTACAGTAGAAGCTTCGTTTAAAGTTTAAACTGGTCACAAGGGTTCAGCTGTTATTGCTGTAAATCTGTGTTTTGATTTCTTTTATGGTTTTTATGCAGTCACAGTTTAAGAGTGGGTCCCTAGGTGTCCTTCAAACACTTATTCTGCTCTAGTTACTGAGTATGTGAGTAGCTGAAAGTCAGAATTAAACTTTAAACTTCAGTTTACCTCTGTCTTCTACCCGCTTATCCACTTTCTGATGAATCTGGAAGGTATGAAAAGTTCTGCTGCTTTGGTGTCTTCCTGTTTGCATTAATTTGCAGAAAACAAACAAAAAACTATACTGATCCTGAAAAAAGTCTGAATTTGTTGATCATGAGGTGATTTATGGACCTTTCTTGTTTACTTAGTTATATCTGACTGATTTCTGACTGTGAGAAGCAGCTGTTTTAGGTTTAATTCTGTTCTATGTTTGGTTAAAGGTAGTGGGACTGCATTAGGGGATGCTGTTATCTGTAGATATCCAGATAATACATTAGTATTTGGTTTTAAGGCGTATATTTGTGTGTATTTGTGTACCGGTTTTGCAGTTTTCTGAGTGCGATGCTGCAGTGTTCCTGCTCCCAGGAAAACTGCTTCCTGACCTCCATCGCCCGCTGAGCCTTCAGCCTCTCGGCCTGTTCGTAGAAACGCCGGTCCAGCTGCAGCTCCTACAGACAAACTCTTCAGGACACTGAGTTTTCAAACATCCTGAACTCATTCCCATCAATAACAACATGCATTAGTCTAAACCTTAAAGCTCACACTGACAAAACAACAGTCCTCATCTTTCCATTTGAACGTCATTTTCACAAGTTTTCAGTTCAGATTTTGAACAGCAGTGGTTTAAAAACATATCACAGCTTTATAGTCACATGAACAGCTACAGTCTTTTTTTAGTGCTCTTATATAGCGCTTTTCTACTCATCAGAGTACTCAAAGCCCTTTTACAACAATTGCTGCCATTTACCCAGACACACACACATTCACACACTAATGTGCAGGTTGCTAATCAACCTATTATCTGACTCGTACCTCTGGTTTCAGGCGAACGTGCTCCGGCAGACTCTGGTTGTCGTCCAGAACTTGTATAAACTTCTTCTGCAGCTCGGCAAACTTCTTCTGCTTCTCTGCGATCTTTAGCTCGGCCTCCCGACGCAGACGGTCGTTTTCCAGCTTCTGTTTCGCTGTCTCAATGCTGGAGGGGTGAGAAAGTTAAGGCGACATTTTCAGTGACACCAAGAACAGGATGTTCTTAGATGCTAATCAGAGCTACAACTTCAACACAAGAATATGAAAATTCATGCAAAATACACTATTGATACACAGTTACTGCTCAAATACTTAGAATAGAGAGCTAGAAAGTAAAGAAAAATGACAAATAGACAAAAAGAATACAAGAATAGAGAGACAGTGGACACAAATAAGACCAAATTATAACTAAATGTGTGAATAAACTCACCTGTAGGCTGCTGGATCCTCAATATCTGGAGCTAGTGTCTCATTTTCAACACCCATCTGAAAAACGTGTTAACAAGACCACATTACATTTTTATACATTTATCTTCATCTTTAACTCTTTATTTTCCTGCCCAGACGTCTGAACCGTCCGATGATTTTTCCTAAAGAAGCTGCTGATTTCTGGAAAAGGAGATTAAAAATCTAAAATTAGACCTAGCGTTCTTTATACTTAGTATAACACCAGACAATACGATAGAAACAGACAGATCTCATCTTTCTACTGAGAATTCTGCTTTAATAACAACGAGGCTGATAACAGTTTCCTGTCTCCCAACAAAACACATCTTTATCTTAGAAAACACAGCAGGATGAGAAAACAGAGTTTACTGAAAGATGTTCAGATGTCAGAACTTTAGACACCTCTTTCTCTTTTAATTTCCATTTATTTTAATATTTGTATTATTCATGTATGGCACTTGTTGCTTTTCTTTTCTCATACACAAACACTAATGTTAACGTGATTTAAATTCATAGGTGAGATACCAAGAATGGAAAGTCGCATTAACAAGTTAAAAACATCTAGTAAGGGAGTAATTGAAAGGAGTGTTCTTTTGTATCTGAATCTTGTGAATGTTGTGTGCCTTTTGTGTGGAAGGTTCAATAAATATCAAGTTAAATAAAACTGGAAAAGAACTGAAGATATGACTTTTAGCAACATATGACAGTTAAAACCTCATTCCAGCACCTCACATCTGTAAATAAAGTACAGTGAAGATAATAAAAATAAATAAATCAGAGAAAAATTCATTTTTTTTCTGTTTTACTGTGTCTTGGTTTGCATTTGAGACAGTTACAGGTAGAGCAAATGGTCTTACAAGTTGTTTGTGGCTATAGAAGTTGTTTTTCTCAGTCCAATTTTGTAAATGCACATTTAGACTTTAGATCATTTGACGAAAACTATATTTTCCATGTCATCGTCACATTCATGATCTGTTTTAACCCATTAAAGTGTTGCCACATGTGTGTTACCATCTATATAACATGGAATCACCTTCTATGCAAAAATATGTACTTTCTAGGCTACAGGTGAGCTCAGTGTTGCAGGTTTATCTCTAACAAAAAAAACACAACATAAAAGAAAGAATAAACCGCATCCTGACCCTGGGTGAAGGAACTTTGGCCGTCTTCCTCTGCAGCTTTCTCTGCAGCTCCTCTGGAGGCAGCAGGCTGAAGGAGAAGATGTTTCCGTCGTCTCCGGCCGTCAGGACGAACAGGTCGTCGTGGCTGCAGCGGAGGTGTCTCAGGTGACCGTAGTGGTTGTCGTGGACGCTCAGAGCCCAGCAGGCGTCCATGGAGGAGAGGCTGAGGTCGCCCGGCTGCAGAGGATAAACCCTGATGGAGCCTGAATGCATCCCACAGAGCAGCAGCTGCCTGTTGGAGCTGCAACACATCAAACACCACCTTAAACTGGAACACTGTTGAGTTATTCCACCTTAAATGATCAGGGGCCTTCTGCTCGACCATCTCTAATTAGATTGAAACTTCTTTTTCACAAAATATTAACTTTTAAAATGTTATCTTTGAGATATATAAAATACAAAAACATCCGTCGATCCCCTTTCTGCAGGTTTTTTCCTCACATTGAAATTTCAGTTTGTTTGAACAACAACATCTGAGGAACTATTAAAGACAAAAACCTGAAATTTTCACTGTTGTTTCTCATCATGTCATTGATTCAGAAACTGGAATATTGGACAAGTAGATCAAATAATCTCTGATTAAAGGTGAGCTGAAATCTGACCAAAAATTTCAACCAACATGAAAATGACCATGTTTGAGCTCAAAAAGTCAACTAGTGATATTTTCTGAGCCAGATGTAGCTGCATGTCACAACCAGATACCGCACCGAATGCAATAACCCCGCCGACGTACCCGTCGGGCGTGGTTAATAATACAGAACTAAACCTGTAGAATACTGTTAAATATGAAATATTTGGTCACAAAAATGCCCAAAAAAGTTTATATCTTGAGCAGCTATAACAAGTTGCACCACAGCAGAAATATTACTACATCGTCTGATCCAAGTACAAGAACGTTCAAAATGTTTCCCCAAATATGACTAAGAAAATATCTCTTAATGCAGGGACATTTTTCATTTTTTTTACAAATCATAAATATCCACATTTGTTGCGATAAAAACTTCTTGTTGTGGTTCCATTTGAAACTTTATAACTTGAAAATCTCCTTAATTTCTGGTCTTATTTCACAATCTGTCTGTGATTCTAGCAGCCTTTATAAATAGGCTCTTATTGTAGAGAGATTGATAACTATATTCTTTGATTTTTTTATCATTTGACCACACAGTCACCCTTTACTACATCTGTTATGTTGCTGTAGGTTCAGTATCGACTAAACCAAACCAGAACTGTGTCTTTTAGCTCTGGTTTGGTCTCCACCAGCGCCTGAGACAGATTTCTGACTCTGTAGATGTTAAATTACATGTTAGCAGTACAGCTAGTTGCAGCTGTCTGCTCCATGGTTGATGAATCTGCTGTAAAACCAAAGCTATGAACCAAAAGAAGAGTTGGCTGATTCGTTAGTTTGCCATCCGTCTACCTGAAGGTGACGGAGCGAATCGGGTCGTCGTCTGCGTTGTGAACGGACAGGAAGTCGAAAGGTTCATCCTGCCGCTGGTTCGGATCTTCATCCTGATTCTCAGAGAACCTACAGTGGTACAGATAACCAGAATCAAAGCCTCCCTGCAGGAGAGAGATGTAAGAAAAACAGATTCAGTGTTTAACAATCTTTTCTTAGATCCTTTTTCTGGATTGTAGACAAGACAGGAAGACTTTTTAAACCCTGAAGGAAGATCTTTAGGTTATGAAAGCTTTATAAAAATGGTATTTTAATGTTTTTCTGATGTTCTTCAAGAAAGTGTTTTGACGAAGCCAAATACAGACCATAATCATCTTACAAATACCAAAATATCCACACCAATACAATAAAGACACATACAACAATGGTTACCCCAAATATAAATACGACTGGGACGTGAGAACTGATGAGGATGACTAACTCTGCTCCAATCTCAGCCAGTAGGAAAACAAAATTGCTGTCAGCTGTTATTATTCAGATAACTGTAGAGTTTATGGTTGCCTCATCTGTCCATCTATTATCTCATCCATTTTAGAACTTTTCATCAGCTTCTATTTGTTTTTTGTGTATTGAGATGAAATAGAGCCACAAACAATGAAAAAATCGGTGAGATGGTGGACATAGTGGTCACATACGGTTTGTTTGCAAGTACAAGTTTGGTTACTAATCTCTGCGAACACTTAAAACGCATCTAGAACCACTTTTAATCTTTAGGAAAAAGAATGAAAACAACCCTGAGGTTCAATACCATGCATTCTTTGGGTTTTATACGTCAATGAAACATTAATTGCAAGAGCAGACTCACACTATTTCCATCTACGATTCAAGAAATACACAAAAAACTGTTCTAGACCTGCACTGCATTTTAGGTCATTTTCTGCCAGAAATGGGTTTATGTTTTCTGTTATCCATCTATATGACTCAGTTTTTGGTTCTAATAAATATAAATCAGAGGTAATTAACCCTGGAAATGTACCATGGAGAGCCAGAACTGCCCAGGCTGTGAATAGAAACCACAGTAGAGAGGACTTGGAGGATCTGGGATGTAGATGGGTGGAAGTTCCTCCTCCTCCTCCTCCTCCTCCTCCTCCTCTTCTTCTTCTTCATCTTTTTCTTCCTCTTGTTCTGTTTCCTGCTGATTCAGTTCTTTCAGTCTCTCTTCGCTCCGTTTCTTCTTCACAGCTTGACGTCTTGCGATTTCCTCTTCTCTCTGAAACACACAAACATCGATCCCTCAAATGTTTCTGTGAACTCGAGCTGCAGTCTTTGACAACAATCAGTAGGTTCAGACCTTGATTCTGGATTTGATGCTCTTGAACCTGAAGGATCTTCTGGGTAAATCCACCAGCTGGAAGGTTTCTGGGGGTTTCCGGGTGTCTGGATCAGGACTGTGGACTTCGACTACGTGGCCGTTCTGACACAAAACCAGCAACTGGTTGTCACTCTATAAAAATGTAAAAACAAGGTTAAATCAAATTTGTGTACCCTTGATTTCTTGGGTAAATTTCATACCTGAGGCTGGAGCTTACATGGGAATGAGGCGACCACTCCAGCGCCTGTACCGGCCCCGGAACATGGATGAAACCGATGGGGTTGTATTTACCTCCGACGGTGAAGAAGAACACGGTGGAGTCTGAACTCTGAGCGGAAAGTTGACGAAGACGAAGGCAAAAACAAAACAACTGATTGATAAAATGTCAATAGCTTTTTGCCAAACTCATCTTGCAACATTTTCCACATCTCTGCCATTTCCTTCTTTGTCCAGATGCCACATAAAATGGACAAAAAGTGAATCTCTGGATGAAAAACATGCCAGTAAAACTGACATTTAACAATCTTAACTGAGTTCAAGACAACAAAAGATGAGCCTTTATTCATTTAAATTTGCTCCAGCAACAAAGAGGATGTAAGAAAAGTGTAGGAGCATGAGTAGAAAACAAAAACAAGCAAACATTATACAGAACTACTGTTGCTATTGTACAGATTCTTCCATACAGAGTATAAATACTGACACTGCACAGATTAATGTGCATCTGTACAGCAGCTAATATTGTACGGTGCAGTTTTTAAATGTATAAAATATTCATAAGGCAGTTTTTAATGTGAAATCTGCAGTAGTAAAGGAGAGACCAAGCTGCAGTAAGTTCAAATTTATGGGATTTTCACACATTTTAACATTAAATCTTTGTGCTTCAGAGAAAACTTATACTTCTGAATGGTACAGAAAATAAAGACCAAAGTTGTGTTTTTACTGATGAAAGTCAAACCCAATACGACCTACCATTGTGCAAGTCTGCCGGGACATATTCTTACATTTTTACATGCTGTACTGCATTTTTTTGGAGCATTTTTATTTGCTTTACATCAATATAACTGATACATATCCCAAATTTTAATAATAAATATTAGCTTACGTCTTAATTACTACAATAAATTGCTGAAAAGTGCAATAAACATAAAAAAATGAAACTAGTTCTTGTTTTTTTTCAGAAATACAGCCATGGCCATAAGTTTGGACACAAGTACCATGACGCTTGTGAATCTTAGAAAATACCACAAAATTGTCACTTACCAGTCATAGCCATCAACCAAAATGAAATACAGATATTTCCAGTGCATAAATTTGATGTTTGACAGCAAATATTGAGATTGGAATATTAACTGCAAATTGTTGCACAAATTTTGTCATTGACCGACAAAAGTTTTTCATATCCTGTGACAAACATCAAACATCAAATTTATGCACTGGAAATATCTGTATTTCATTTTGGTTGATGGCTATGACTGGTATTTATATTGTAAGTGACAATTTTGTGGTATTTTCTAAGATTCACAAGCGTCATGGTACTTGTGTCCAAACTTATGGCCATGGCTGTACAGATTGCATAGCTGTCATTTGTGAATGTAAAAAAGTCGCACAATACCCAGTAGTCTTGTGTATAAAGATTTTTGCTTTGTACGCTTTATTGTGTATTTTTACAAACCAATCACTCCAACTAAAAAAGTGCTCTGACACATGGTAAACATGCGAAATGTTCGTGGAACTCCCTAGATTTTATCTGCAGAAAGAATAATCGATCTATCTTATCTGGTTTTGAAATCTACCACCAATCAAGAATGAATATGCAATCGTAGCGTCGGCACTACGCTGGGTTCTATAGATTTAAGAAGCATTAAAAGAAAAATATCATCATCAATGCTGTACAAGCACAAGTAAAGAAACCAAACAGAACTCAAACTCGTGCGCTGACTTTGTGTCAGTCTTGTGTGAAACTGATGCACGTAAATGTAAACACCAACACAAATAAACTACTGAGGTATAAGCATACCTTTAAAAACACTACTAAACTTTCTAATTACTAACAATCCTTTCACTGGAAGTACAACAACCTGAGAAACTTCCAAAGTCCAGACTGAAAAGAACACCTGCTGCTAAAACTATTTCAAACCTACGATTTCTGGATTCTGGTACAATGACGACTTTAAAGTAAAAATTTTGACAGGTTGCTTCTTCCTGTGGAGCTGTGTGTGTTTTCTTCTGACTCCTACAGGGATAAACACTCTTACCCCGGTGGCGAGGATTTCTCCGTTTCGCTCGTAGGCGACGGCGGTTACAGGAGCATTGTGGGGTTTGAAGGCCTGTTTGAGGCGCAGCTTGGACTCTCCTTCGGGGTTTCTTTCAGTGATATGAAGCCTCTGAGCGGCGTAGAGCTCCAGCAATCGAACCACTCCATCCTCAAAACCTGCTGCCAGTAAACCTCCAGTCTGGTTCACCTGAAGACAAACCCCAGAGCTGCAGAAGTCAAAGTCTGTCCTGTGATTTATGTGAGAGAAGGATTCAGTTTTCAGGTTTACCAGCGGTGGAGCCCAGCGGAGAGCAGTTCCTCCCTGGTTGAAGCGACTGCTGGTCACTTCTCTTTTGGCCACAAAGTCAAAAACTCTGACTGAACCTGGAGAACGTGAACAGAAACGTGCACGGTGGTGGTCATAGTGTGTATTTATACACTGTGTGTGTGCAGGTGTGAATGAGCTCACGGTCCAGGGTGGTTGTAGCCATCAGGTGGGATTTCTTGGACACATCCAGGCCTTGGATCGACCCGGAGTGGAAGGAGAACAGACACTCTGGATCAGAACTCTGCAGAAAAGATGACAGAAAGATTCACTGGACCAGCAAAATGCTAATTACAACACATAGTACAACAATGTAGCTATCTATTTATACAGAACAGACAATATCCCATGTATGTTATATTGCTTTATTCAGTGTTTTGTGCATTGGAGTATCATGTTAAACACTGAATTTTAATGTGTAATAGATTCATTTCACGTATAGCATGTCAATATAATGTGTAAGACTTAATTTTTCCGGTACAATATTTTCATTTCAAGTCCAATATCTCAGTTTAATGTGAAATATTTCATTTTTCTGATACAATATCTTGTGTAACACCCTAGCTTAATGTGACATATTTCATTTTTCTGGTGCAATATTTCAATTTCTTGTCTAACATGTCAATTTAATGTGCAAAATAAAAATTTTTCATGTGCATTATTGGAATTTCTTGTGCAATATCTCAGTTTATTGTGCAATATTTAATTTTTCTAGAGCAATATTTTTAGTTTACTGTGCAATATTTCATTTTTCTGGTGCAATATTTCATTATCATGTGTGATATTACTCTACTACCTCATTATCATCACCGGTATTGCTTTTTTCTGAGCAATACCTGGCAAAAAAAAAAAAAAATTATATACATCCCTATAAACACTCATATTCACCTCAGTTAAAATAAATGCAATGACAACTTTATTAAGCAGTTGTTTTGTCCTAATTAATCAACAGTCTGTCTAGTTAAATACAGTGGACATGAGGACTGTGACTCTTAAATGTAACATCCTCATAACATCTCAATCATCAAAGTGTTGATGTAGAAACTCACTGTGTTGGTGAATGAAAGGTCCAGTTTCCAGATGGCTCCACTGGAATCCTACAAACCCCCCAGAGGAGAGGTCAGGATGCAGGCCATGCTGGATTTCATGTTAAAAACACTTTTATTTAGTGAGGTTTTGTGTTCAGACCTGAGCGAACCAGATGAAGGAGTCGGTTGTGGAGCTTCTGACCATCGAGGACAGACAGACGTTGTGACCGACCACCATCTCATTGGTCGGCTCCACCTCCATCCTGCTGCTGGCGCCGTTACCGTCGGCTGAGTTGATCTTCTCAAAGTCCCAGCCCTGCAGAGAGGGTTACAAAGGCATACTGGATATAAAAAAATTAGTTTTAATGTGATAAGAAATAAAAGTGAAGAGTCCCCGTTTTTGTCTTTAACAGTTGCTGCGATTTTGATGCTTAAATCAACTCAAATTTGAATGTGAGGAAAAAAAACTTGCTGAAAGGGGGTTGATGTGCACTTTTTAAAATGTAGTTTTTTGGACAGTAATTGATAAATCAAGCCAAAATTTCACAAATATCTTTATAAATATCCATTCTATGCTATAAAAACATCTGGGAAATCAGAGATAGCTGAGCAAAAAAAACCCTGATGGTTTGAGAAGGAAGTACGCTGTTGTTTTAGGAAATTACTGAGCATTTTTTAAAAAAAAACTCTAAATCATATTCTCTTTGGGACATTTGGTTCCTTTCCATTAAGTAAAGCAAATAATGGAACCTGCATCACTCCCTTTATAGGAAGAGGACACATTTCAACCTGTGCAATATAGTGCAGGCAAAATCAAATTTCTGAATATCATTGGCCATAGAACTTGGTATAAATACATGTCAATATAAGGTGACAATGTGTTGGAGACAAACATTGCTGATTTCTAAAGATATTTAGTCACAGGAGATGGACAGCTATCCATTGTTTGCTTTGAGAAATTCATTAGAAAACCTTGACAACTTCTTCTAAAAGTGATGAATTTTTAGGTGTTTGGAGGTTATTTTAGTTTTACCCGGATCACTCCATCAGAACCAAACGTCATCAGCTGTCCGTCCTCCAAAGCGAACGGCTGAACCGTCCCGGTGTGGCAGCTCCGTCCATCTTTACAGCAAATCTCCACCTTGATGGTGTTTCCATCCCACAGCAGCAGGTTCCCCCAGTCGGTGCCGGACACCACCTGACAGGAAGGAGGGAGTTAGACAAGCAGCTAGTAGTTCTGTTCTTGCAGAGGATGTTTTAATAAAATAGATATTTGGAAGGTCAAACTTGATCTGTTTGAAATTATGCAAACCACAACAATACATGTTGAAAAAGTGGAACAATTGAAAGTACAAGGAATCAACCGAAAACAACCGAGGAAGACCATATGACTGGATCAAAAGCTCCTGCAGGTCTATTGGGTGGTTGAAACAAAAATAACTTTCCTTTGTGGTTATACTGTTCCCAAAGCTTAATGTGTAGACACAAGTCATCTTGTTGTCATTAATGCAGCTATATTCCTTTACAGACAGAATTTACATGTATATGAATTTACATTTTAATTACAATATATTTTAGGTCTTGTGAGTATACAGGGGTCAGTAATGACACAAAATCAAGCTAAACTGAAAATAGAAACATCCTAAATTTGGAAAATTAACAAACTAATGCATGTTTTAGGCACGGCTTTGGTGGCTTGACTCCAGGTTAATTTATCTGTCAGATTAAAATAATGTATAAAACACTGAATGCTTCCCCGTGACCTGGCATTTCCTACACATTCAATATCCACACAAGATGAATCACGATAACTTGGGTGACTTTTCATTAATTGCCATCATTAGGTCAACATTTTTACAAATACTTTGGTGTCTAAATACCAACAAAACTAGTAACATTCCCAACAATTATCAAACATTGCCAACAGACTAAATTAAGCTAGTGAACATTCTCCCTTATGACTATTAGCATGGTAGCATTCTCAGTGTGATCATGTTAGCATGCTAATGTTATCATGTAGCTGCTGTGTTTTGTCTGTTTGTGTTGTTAGATGCATTTCCAGGCTTTCCTACCTTGCATATAAACTCAAACTGTTAGAACAGCAGAGTACAGACCTTTCCATCAGGAAGCTCCACGAAACCCTCGATGTCTGTTGCCACAGTTTTCCCAAAATGCCCCATAACCCCTTGCAGCTTCAGACCCGTGAATGTGGTAGCCATTTTCCAGAACCTGACAAACAGAAGGAGAGAATTTTTTATTATATGCTTTGAAAAATACATCTTTATTATCACCATTATTTCTCAGACTGTTTCCCGTTTTCACTTTGGAGTTCTGTGCTGGACTATATCTTGGTCTTGAGCAGTGATTTCCTGGAGGTACGTCTAATTGTCTGGGACTTCAGGAAGTAACTGAGTCGGCCTACAGCACATTAACCCAATATAAAGTGCCTCACAAAAACTATTCACCCCCCTTGGAAGCTTTCTTCTTTTATTGCTTTTCATTATTGAACTATGGTCAGTTTTGTATGTGTGAGACTATGAAGGCAACTAGAAGAAGGTTCTCGGGTCGGATGAAACTCAAATTTTGCTTTTTGGTCATCAAACTAGACTCTAAATACCGGGCTTTGCAAAAGTTCTGTTACACGGTCTCATGATCTTCAGAGACGTTTACATGTCGGAGTGAAAAATTCCATTAAATAAACTGAAAGTTCTACCTTATAGGCAGGTGTCATTAATACAATTTTTTTCTCCGGTGAAGTTGTATCAAGATGGAAGTCAAAAGAGTTGAGATATCTGCTCTCCTTCATGCTGGCCACAACAAGTCTGACAGAGCCAAGCAGCTGAACATCAGCCGGATGACCGTCCATAAAGTCGTGGAGAGGCTGAAGAATGGTGAAGATCTTTCAGATGATCTTTCAAGAATGGTGAAGACCTGAAAGATCTTCACCATTCTTTAGCCTCTCCGCAACTCTGTGGACGGTCATCCGGCTGATGTTCAGCACAAAGGAGAGCAGATATCTCAACTCTTTTGACTTCCATCTTGATACAACTTCACCGGAGAAAAAAATTTGTATTAAGGACACCTACCTATAAGGTAGAACTTTCAGTTTATTCAATGGAATTTTTCACTCTGACATGTAAACATCTCTAAAGATCACAAAACCGAGTGTAACAGAACTTTTGCAAAGCCCAGTATGTGATCATGAACACATTTTCTCCATGGTGAGGCATGGTGGAGGCAACATCATGATCAAGGGGGACTGTACTTTTACTATTTTAGCTACTTTATTGTCAGAACAGCTCAATCTGTATCTCAGTTTAAAAAGCTTCTGAAATCTCAGGTGTATTCTTTCTGAAGTTTTTTTTTGTCTTTTCTAAAGTTTTATTGTGCTTTCTTGTAAAGCACCTTATAAATCTTGTTCTGAAAGACACTAAAGACATAAAATATTACATAAGGAGGTTGCAACATTTTCAGATTCAGCACTCAGTACGTCCTTTACTTGATGTGTGCGGATCCTGAGGATGTGAGCAGTCCTTTGTTATACGGAGAGAAGCCGACTCTGTAGACGTCCTGAGAAACGGCTTTGCAGCTCAGCATCACCTCCTCCTGTTTCCACTCCCACAGTGTCAGCATGTAGTCGGGTGAACCTCCAACGCTGGCCAGCAGGCCGCCGTCACGGTTAAAGTCCACGAAGCTGTACTCGAGCTCTGTGCCCCCTACAGACAGGAAGGTTAAAACATCAAAGCAACTAATAATGTAAAATAAGTACTGTGGAGAAGGTCAGTGGGTTTACCTCTGAGGATTCGGTACGGTTTTAGTGAAGGATATTCATACACAATGATGTTGGGCTGGTTTCCTTTCTCTG
Organism: Acanthochromis polyacanthus; assembly: GCF_021347895.1. Classification (NCBI taxonomy): domain Eukaryota; kingdom Metazoa; phylum Chordata; class Actinopteri; family Pomacentridae; genus Acanthochromis; species Acanthochromis polyacanthus. Next base: position 30,936,382 of record NC_067130.1, on the reverse strand, counting down.
CGACGGCAAAGTACTTCCTGCTTGGGTGTACCTTTAAAAACACAGAAACACAAAGAAATAAATAAAGATGTATTTGTACTTTTTTTGAACTTTTTTAATTCAGTATGTCCTTCAAAAGGCTTGTTAAGGAGTTAAAACTAAAACATTTTTTATGATGTGAAACATGGTGGTGGTAGCATCATGATACGGCAGCACTTCCTCTTTAAAACACAATAAAATATAAATCTACCTAAATATTACAGCTTAAAGGTTCCAGGTAAGTGATTCTTCCTCCATGTTTTACAGTTTGTCAGTTTTCTCACCGCGATGCAGCCGATTCCTCCTCCGCTGCAGGATCTCAGATATTTCTGCTCCTCGGTGGAAACATCCAGAAGAACCAGAAGGTTTCCTGCTACGAACATGAGAGTTCTGTCATCCAGAAGCTTCAGATTTGATCTGCGGCTGCTGTCGTAACCGAAGGAGTGACTGAATACAGGACGGATTAAGGATCCACATTATACAGATTATTTATACTGAGGCCTTATAATAGATGTATCTGAGATTATTTTATCATGCTGCCAAAGGTTTTATAAGAATACTCATATTTAGAATCATTATAATTGGTTGTTTACAGCAATACAGGATTTATTTTTACTACTTGTGGCATATATTTCTTTGTGAATTAGATAAAAGACGGAGGCTGAACATCTGTATGATGATAACTGTGAAGATCGCCCCTGTAATGGATGTTTATTTACCTCTAATCATCCTGAGAGAAAGTGAGAAGTGAAATGACTTTAGTGTAGAAGGATACGAGAGGTGCAGGAGGTTTTCTGGGATTTCAGACTCGGCTGTGATGGACGGTTTGGAGTGAAGCTCCTCGTATTTGTAGAAAAAGTTTGCAGGAAGCTGCTGTTTTTCAGGTTCTCCTCCAGCCTCCTGCTGCATCTCAGGCTCTCCAGAATCACATCCTGAAGAGGAGGAAGCACATGAAATCAGGTTTTAGTCACTAATTATTTAACTTGAATTGTCCACTTAAAAAAGCATGACAAAAACACACCAGGTAACATAAGTACTAAACCACTGTTGTCAAGTAGAGACTGTCTTTAAGTAAGATTGCTTTTCTCCATAATTTTACATGATTTTCAGGGAAAAAGTTATTTGTTTTTATTCTTCAACTCTCTTCACACTTCTGCTGACATTTCAACTGTTTTTTGTCATCAGCGCTTCCAGTTTAACTTAAAAGCTCGACTAGTATTACTGCTGACATGTCATCTGTCATCTTTATTTTTCAACTGGCACTACAACTATTTTTCTTCTTCAGACATCAACTAACAGGTCAAAACATTTAAATTTACTCATCAAATGGTAATGCGTCAGCTAAAATCTGAACTGCTGTAATGTGTTTTTTTTTCTTAAATTTCTGCTTGGGCTGAACAATTAATTTAAACTTGCAGTCAAAATCCTCATTTCTGACATTCCTTTAGGAGACCTTTGGATTTAACATCCAAGAGAATTCAACCACATATCATGTGCCAATAGTACAACTTATTTAGCATGAATATGTCTGTTTGCCTCACATTTGTGTCCATCTAGACTCTGATGAAGACACTTTCGTACTGAAATGTTGCTCCAGACACCAAATTTGTTGTGAAAAAATTTGCTTCAGTCACTTTATTCAGAGCTCACATTTAAAATAAAGCTTCTGAAGCTTATTTCAGCATTTAAATCACCATTTTAGCTTAACCTGGGAGGTATTTTTATTTCTACTGTCACTTCAACTTTACCATGAACTGTCAGTGTATAAAATATTTGTAATACATCTTTTAAATGCACACTGAGTCATGAGTGAGTACACTTCTATTTTATTCATCTGTTTGTAGTTTATGCATGTTGTTTGTCTGTTTGTTTGTTACCATGTAAAAGTTTTTAAGGAGACTTTACCTTCAGTGTTTTCCTCTGAAGCCTCTGTAGCAACACAAATTGTGTTTTCTTCGGACATTTTTGCCAACTGACGTCAAACTTTGAACGTAAAAACAAAACAAAATACAAAGTTAGCAGCTGTATTCCCAATTCTTTTCTATCAATAAAACATAACATATTTCTTATAAAGTATCCTACCGATAACAACGACTGATTTTAACGTTTGCTACCTTCTGGATTTGGCTGTAATTTCAGCTCTAGTCTGTTTTAGTGTGTTGCCAGGCAACAAGGAAGCCAAGTGCTGCATAGCCTCATGGGTAAAGTAGTTCTCAACCCGAGCTGCGTCAACAGACATCAGACGCCCAATAAAATCAACTACAACTGCAAATTATAATAATATACTAAAAATATGAAGGTAAATGGCCAAAATAAACTTTATAATTGAAGCATTCTGATGATTAAGATGTGTTAATTCGGTTTTTTACTGCGGTGTCCCTTTAAATGTCAGTTGTAAACAAACATGGCCGCTTTAGAATCGTGAAAAAGAGAAAGAAATGGACAGAAATAAACAGAAATTGAATTATTTTGTTGTCGCTATACTTTTAACTTCCAAACCGATTAATATATCTAAATTTAGTGATATATAAAGGGTAAAAAAATGACGTTACGCTGCCGTTTTGCGAGATAAAGGTGTCGCAGCTCTTTTCTACGCTTTACGGCAGCTAAGGTCGACTGTGATTGGACGGTCGCCGTGCCGTAAAGCGTGTTGTTCACAGAACGCATGGGACAGAGCTGATCCAGCGTGTGCGTTCATCTGGAATGTAAGTTTGCACAGTAAAAACGTTGTAAATGTTGTTGTTTTACATTATAATGATATGTGAGTTTTTATATTTACGGTTTCTGACTTTTTTGTGTGTGTTAGCCGCTAACTAGCTTTTAGAAAATGCACCTAAACAGTTTAGCCACGTAAAAGTAGCGACAACACAGTCAAAAACTAATAAAAATAAAGTAAATGGGCTGTAATAGGATATTAAATCAGACAAATTATTAACAGTAAGAGTACTAAAAGAATAAATACCAATGAAAAGTGTTTCTTTAGAGGCTTGTTGTGCTCTGACAGTGTCTCTTACTGTTAAAACTGAAGGTATAATTTTAATTTAACACTTTTCTCTACAAAAAATAAACACATGTAGTGAAGAAAGCGAAACAACAGCGTGTCCTGCAATGGATGTACATTAGTTAATGCATGAACAAGATCACATTTACTTTAAATCGGGGGTTAAATTGGGTCAGTGAAGTTCTAGTCCAGTGAGTTCATACAGTCCATGGCTCAGACTACAGACACTAGAAATAAGGAGTATTACTTCAGCATTCAGTAGTTTTAGTTAAAACTGTACACATAGTGTTTATAGTAGAAGTGGCTTGTTCTGTTTCTGAAAAAAAAAAAAACTAAATTCTCTTCACTTCCTCTGCATTGGTGGCATTTTAGAGTCAAATGTCTCAAATTAAATCCAATTAAATAGTCAGATACCACCTGTGAGAGGTCAGAAGTTTTTAATATTTGCTTTTCTTTTATTTCTACATATACTTTCTGTAACTTCTTTGTAGTTTGGATGAAAGGTGTTAAATGAATCTGGAGGAAAATGTTCACCTGAAGCTGCGAAGTACAAAATACTTCAACCAGACACACTGACGGAGACAAAATCTACAGTAACTGATGTTCTGACCACAATAAATTAACTGACTGTTATTTACTTAAGTGATTAAATCATTTTATGTTTGCAGTAACGCTATGACTACAGATGTTCTATTAGACAAAGATATAAAGATGTTTTTAAGCAATTCTTGTCTTCTTTTTTTTTTTTGCTTTACATCCATGTGGATACAGAATGTCCTTCAAAAGTTTAAAGAGTTTAAAAAAATTGCATTTGTTTAGTATTTTGTCTGATAGTTCTTGAAAGAAAAGCATCAATTTAGTGTCAGACAGTTGTCATATATGTTAGAACACAAACATGAATTGTTGCCTGTTCAAGGATAAAATTTACACTTTGTGCTTGATGAATGCAAATGATTAAGGAAAGTTTATCAGCTTCACTCAGACTCACAAACTTATGCTTGAAAACTTATCAAATGCTTTTTAGATTTAAAAAAATATTTTCAGAAGAAAAGATTTTTGTGGCAAGATACTTCCCGTCATCTCTCTACTCTCAGCTATAATTAAAAAAGAAAAGCATGAATGCCTAAAAAATACTAAAAGAAAGAAACTTTACTTGAAGTATTCACAACTTCTTTTCATGTTTTTAGTACCTTGGTTAAGGAATATAAACATTTAGTTTAACACAAAACAATAAAAACAGGAGAAGAATGACAAAATTCAGACAAAAAAACAACAAAAACACGACAAATATTACAAAAATTAGACACAAAATGACAAAAGAACAATCTAGTATTTTACTTTATGATCAAAACAGCTTGTCATGGTCTAGAAATGATTTTAATTTGATTGTTTTGCAGATTTACAGTCTGCAGGTAATGTCTTCTCTATAATTATTACACTTTACAAAGTCGTCTTGTGGGATGGATTGGACCCTCTGGAGGGCTGGTTTTGGCCCACGGGCCGCATGTTTGACACCTCTGCTCTAAGGTGTGTAAATCTTATCACTTGTTTTTCTGTTTCAGTTTGTCTCCTGGACACACGTTAGGATGGAGGCCAAATCCAAAAAACCTTTTTCTCCCAAAGCAGGAAAGAAGCTCAACCAGAAAGGAAAAGGTAAAACATGTTTCAGTGCAAAATAACAGCTGATTCAACATGAGAACTCGCTCTGTGTGACGTCAAACTGCAACGATAACATCTGGAGAACGTTCAGAGAGTAGATTTTGGACCATGATGGCAGATATCACGTTGTTGTCGACGTTTTTGTAAAATACAACAGGATATTAAAGAGTAATTCACACAAAATTGTTGAAATTTAAGAGCAATTTCTGAGCGAGTTTTTCACTCAACATTTCTGTGAAACGTCTCCGTCCGTCCAGATTCAATCGGGACCAAACTTGGAGGAAAACCAGGGAACAAACCGGGCGGCAAAAAGCCTTTTAAACCGTACAACAACTCAGAGAAGAAGAACCGACCGGGGAAAGGAGGAAATGGAGGCAAGAGAGAGCAGAAGTTTGGTTTCTCTAAAGGCGGGAAAGGAGCGCTGGGGAAGAGGAGGATGTCAACAGATAAAGACGAAGGAGAAGAAGGTGAGAAGACGTCTACTTCTTGCTTTCTCTTTGCAGAAACATTCATGCTAACCCGCATATTAAACCCTTAAACTGGCTGAAAAACATGGATGTAAATATATCATGATTAACGTTTAATACAGTTTAACCTCATTCCTGTGAGCACAGAGCTGCATTTTCCATCTATAACCACATGTATAGAGTCCTTTTTTGTACTTTTTATCAGCTCAAGAAATGCAAATATTCAAGCAAAAGAAGACAGAATCTCCAACAAATGAGATGAACCCACAGCTTTTCTTTCTCTGCGTTATTTTGTCCTTAAACTTTCATTTCTGTCCTGAGTTTTGATTTAGTTTCAGCGGATATTTTTCTGGTTTTGGCTCCTGTCGGCTCCAGTTTTAGCTCTTTTTGTTGACTTTTGTGTGTTTGTGTTTCAGGTCCGACGGCTAAGAGGGGAAAGAAGGAGCCGCTGACGAAGGAGGAGCTGAACAAGATCCGTCAGCAGAAGAAGAAAGACCTGAAGAAGAGCCGGCAGCAGGCGGAGAGGAAGGACATGTTCGAGATCATCTGTCAGTCCAAACAAGTGTGGGGGGAACTGAGGAGGTGAAAACAGTCAGAAAGATGGAATTTTATAATCTAATGTTGGATCTTTACAGATTTTATTATTTTATCTTAGTGGAACAATCAGTAAAGCAACTATCATCCTTTTAGTTATTTCTTAAAGTCGAGCAGAAGCAAAGTGAATCTTATTTTCAGCCATAAAGTGTCAGTATCAGTACAGGATGATACAGATTTACATCCACATTTATTTATTTTTCAACTTACTGGGAACTGAAACTTGCTAAAATGTGCAGAAAAAATCTGAAAAGCGAGTTACCTGCATCATAACCGTGTGTCTGACTGGAGAAAAACTCCATTACAACATGTTACAGGTGAAAAAATGATAAATTTACTAAAACGTCTGCTTGTTTTTATCACCAGGAAAAACTGTGACGACGACTCGAAGAAGAAACTGATGAAGAACCTTCATGATCTGATGAGAGGGAAAGTCAAACAGGTGAGTCCCAGCATCAGTCTCATGTTTTTGTTACTACTGGTCTTTAAAGGAAAACTCTAATTTGTAATAAATAGGGTCATATATTCATAGAATTGTCCATTTTAATTCCAGTAATAGAAGTAAATGTGATCTGACAACATGAATATTTCACTGGATTTGAGATCTCAGGTCTCCAAACTGTGTTTTAAACTCCGTTCTTGTATTTTTTCTTTGTTTTTTTTCCTCCAGATGGCGTTTGCTCACGACTCTGTGCGAGTTCTTCAGTGCTTCATTCAGTTTGCCAGCCACGAGCAGAGACAGGAAGTGTTTGAGGACCTCAAAGGTCAGTTTTTCATCATCTGCTGCTTTTCCTACTGTTGGTCAATAAAGCGGCCGCCTTCACTGTGCGAAGAATAACCGAGAAGTTACAGGAAAAGCTGCTTTTTTTTTTTTTTAAAGTTATAGTCTTCAAAATGTCCCAGAATCCCGTCTGCTCGTACAGAATCAGCTGCTGGCTTCAGAAATCTGATCACAGAAATGGATTTTTAAACAACTTGGTGGATAGTTTGGCACAAAATCTAATAAAACAGGATCTGTTGGAAGGTTGTGCAGCTCACATTGTTACCGCTCAGACTCTGATGATGCTGTGTTCTTATTGTCTGTGTTGGTTTTAAGGCTTTAAAATGTTTGATTAGCAGAGTAAAGTTCAGTGTTGATGCGCTGCAGGCATCCAGCTGTAATTATTTGTTGAACTAGCACAAGAAGTGATGCATAAATGTAACATCTGATGCGTTTTAAGGTGAGAATGTTACTGCCAGAGTCCAGATTTCCACCATCCTGCTGCTGCTGTGGATTTCCCCTGACCATTAAGATCTAATTTACGATGAGAGTAGAATTCACAGACGTGTGTTTTCTGGTGCTCCACAGACGACATCATTGGTTTGTGTAAGTCTCAGTACGGCAGACATGTGGTGAAGAAGCTGCTGATGTACGGGTGAGTCCACACAAACTCCTCTTCTCTGTTTTACGTTAACAAACAGCTGTTTTTATTTTTAAATGAACTACTTTATGTTCAGCCACTGCAAAAGAATCTTTAAGTTAAACGAACGTTTCTCTAAAATTGAACATAATAACCTTCATAAATGTAGGATTTACTGCAGATTTGTTCCATTAGACTTGATTCAAATCAGAAGTGATCTCCTAAAAGTGTAAAATTACAGATTTAATGTGATTTTCAACATTTTAAGCAAGATTAGCGTTTTATTTTGGTTTTTGTTCCACATTTTTAGAGCAGACAGACACCACAGGAGGTTTGAGCTCTGAGGCCTCGCTTGATCACGGTTTGCATTCAAAAATAGGACCAGATGCAAATTTTAAAGCTTTATAAATCCTCAGACGTCGTCCCAACCATCTCCTCTTTCTGAAACGCTCGATCTCATAAAGCAGCAGGTCGTTATAAGAAGTGTTTTTAGTCGGCGTTTCCCCAGTTTTTAATGAAGAAGAAATGGAAGTTATCAGGAAAATTAGAGCAAGAACAACCAAGAAAACTTTCTGCGAGAACTGCAAACTAAATCTGACCTTTTAGAACGTTTGTCAAACTCTACAGCTGATATTTGGCTCTAACATTCAGCAAACACTGGAATCTAGCTTCAAATACTAAGGTACCGTGTCCTCTTTAACCTCGTGCATTCACCGTAGTTCATTCTGGGCGCTGTTATTCCGTCTTCAGTCGCGTTTATACGAGCCTTTGCGGTTTTATTTCTGTCCTCATAGGAACAAGGATCTGGTGGCGGCTGTGATTCTGTCCTTCAAAGGTCACGTGAAGGCGATGCTCCGCCATGCTGCTGCCTCCTCCATCATTGAGTACGCCTACAACGACAAAGCAGTGCTCAGTCAGAGACTCCTGCTGAGCGACGAGCTCTACGGGAACACCTTCACCATCTGCAAGGTAAGACCACAACGCAGTTATCTGAAGAGAATATTTTACACACTTTCTGCTCTGCACACAGATTTTTAGACTCTTTTTGACCTTTAAATCTTGAAAATGAACCTACATCTTTAGACTTTAAGAATTATTTTTGCTTTTTTGACAACTCGAGTGCAGAGAAAGTCGACAAAACAAACTGAAAACTATCCCGATTGAAATGTTCTGGTTGTCTGCTAAACATTTCTGTGTGTGTCCAGTCTTTAGTGTGTAACACCATCGACAAAGTTCTGGAGGCGAATCCGGACAAAGCGAACAACATCATCGACGAGATGAAGCAGATTCTGACACCCATGGCCCAAAAGTAAGGGCAGAAAATGACAAAACACACTTTATTGTTGTGGAAGTTCAGCGATGACTTAGAGGAAGGTTTGCTGATATCTGGAGAAGTGACACAGACAGAGCAGCAGTTCATGGAAGCATCAGCTCTGAGGATTCTCTCTGATCTTTGGGTTCATATTGTAGTCAGAAGAAGGTCAGATTTAGATCACAGAGCATTAAGGAGACAACCAGTCTGCTCAGTCACATCAGAATAGACGATATCTGACCCTGACCAGAGCAGAGTCCTGTCTGAAGGGCAGGAACAGGGACCAGAGGTGGATCATTTGTCATGATGTCAGTTAACAGCTGCATGGAAACACCTTAGTGAGAGGAAAGAGTAGTTTTTCCCTTTAGTTTTTATGTTAAAATAGGAGCCAGAGTCAGTGCAGTTTTGCTAATTAGTCAACCACATTTTTGGTAATTATCACAGATACTTTATTGTCATTGCACACTTTCATATACAAAGAAAGTTCATTGGAGCTGCTCTGACTGCTGCACCTTTAGGAGTGCTGTCTTTGAGGAAAAGGGGAAAAAAAGGACATTTGGGATCTGGGTAGGGATAGCAGAGGGTAAAATGAAAAAAAAAAAGGTTTGTTATAACAAATGAAACCTCCAATGTTGGGAAATTCAATTTGAGAAGGAACCTGAAAAAAAACAAACCTGCAACAAGCAAAGCATGACATTAGACAAGGTCAGCTGGGGTAAGGATGGGGGGTGATGGGAGGGTGGCTCAGCACAGCAGTCCGTCTCCTATACAGCTGCTGCTCCATAGGGGGATTCCTGACCACTGCATCACAAGTGGGAGGGTTGTGGAGGCGGCTTGGAGGGGGGGCATGTGTGTGAATGTGAGCTCAGTTCATGAGTCCAAGTGTGTGTGTAGCCAGTCTCCTTCATCCCAGACCCCGGTGTCTCAGTTCGTGATAACAGCAGGTTGCTATGGAGACGTCCTCAGATAGACTGGTCCAGAAGTCAACAGGTGTCTTTGGGGAAGTGAGGAGGGTTTAGGAGAGCTTTCTATTGGCCATGAAAACTTCCAGAGGAGTTTGTTTTTGTTCCAGGGGCATCAGAATCAGTATCTTCTTGTTTAGGCGGGGGAGAGGAGCATTTTCACCTTCCCCTGGCTGCTCTCAACTTTCTTAGACCTCGGCTGCGGCTATTCTCACCCTGATGGCGTCCACTTTGTGACTCACATCAACAGTCACACCAAGCAAATTGTCCATCTTATGTTTGAGTTCGTCATTCCGGTCACCAGCAGCCTTGATCCGATCGTTCGCAAACACCAGCAGAGTTGGGACGTCGTTTCTGTCTGCGGCCATCCGAATTTTCCGGAAGCTCAGGCCCACAATCAAGACAATTATCAGCAGGCCTGTCGTCATAAATCCGAATATATAAACATCCTCCACGGATAGCGGTGCCAGGCACACGATCCCCTTCTTCCCCCAGGCGTCCATCACGTCACCAGAGGCCAAACCCCCATCCAGGCAGATCGGCTCCCATAAGCCTGTGCTCTGTGTGGCGACAATCTTGTCAATCTCGTTAAGAGACCAGCTAATCAATTCCATGATCAGTGTTTCGAAGGTCCAGTGCCAAGCGATCGCTCCAAGTCAGTGAGACGAGACAGAAGTGCAGCAAGCAGAAATAATGAGGGTGTGGGGAGAAGAATAGAGATGGAGACGGAGAGAGGAAAAAAGCGACCGCCTCCTACCAGAGCTCAGGCAGAAAATGTCAAATTATGTCAAGAATTCAGCAAAGCTACAAATATTTTCTGTTTTCTGACTTTTCATAGTTAAATATTTATCAGACAAACATGAGAAATATCATATATGGGATAAATGAATGTTTGTTTCAAGGATTTTTGTCAGAATTGAAGTCAGTCAGAAGTTTCTGAGTTTAATTATTTAATGAGCAAATTAAAGGTAACAAAACTGCAAAAAGACGTTCAGATGCAGCTGTTTCTGTCTTTATTTTTCCACTTTTATTCCACTTTATCTCTTTTACCGTCATATTTTCTGTTCATTTTGATTGAACTACATGTGTTGCCGTTTCTGTTTTCCAGAGAACAAGTGATCAAACATTCTCTGGTCCACAAAGTTTTCCTGGATTTCTTCCTGTTTGCTGCTGATAAACAGAGAACGGTAAGCGGCTTCTTAATCGTGTTGTAGAAGAAATAAATGACGACACAGCTGCATATTTGTCCAGTAGGTGGCGCAGTAGGATAACCAAATGCTTGTGCAGTTGAGGAAATGAAGGACAAAGTTTGATATTTTGATCTGCTTTAAGGATTTGTGTGAAAATCTGACGATGTTTTTGGTCGTATTTACGGAAAACAATGTAGAAAATTCCACCTTCACTGGAATATAATGTAAATGCAGTAAAAATAGTCTAATTTTGCAGTTAGAAAAAATTAGTATTAGTAAAACTGCAGATAGTTTTTTTTCTTTTTAAAATGAACATTGTGAGCTGTGTTGGCCGTTTTTTTTTTCCTCACAATTAATCTGTAAAATAACACTTTTTTTTGTTTATTAGATTTCAAATAAAAAAGTCACTAATATACATGTTTCTTCTTTCATATTTGGGGAAAAAATAATTAAAATACAGTGAAAAAAATAGTGTAATTTAAATATTACAGCTGGATTCGACCTAATTTGTCGTCTCTTGATGTGTCTGTCGTGTGTTTTCTCCTCTGACCCGTTTCCTTCGTGTCCATGCTACCAGGAGATGATCGAGTCCATCAGAGAGTCGGTCGTCTACATGGCTCACACTCACGACGGAGCTCGAGTGGCGATGCACTGTTTGTGGCACGGAACGGCAAAGGTTTGGTTTTCACACAAACACACACTTTCTGGGTCATTTAGTGACATTTTGTACTGTTGGTCAGCAGTCAGACAAATGTGTATAAATGGTGAAATAAACAAAGTATTTGTGTTGTTTTCCATCAGAGAAGCTGCAGATTAAAGCTCCTTCCATATTTTATTAATTTGCAGCACATGAAGATTTAACTCGAACTAAAATGTTTTGTTTTAATCACGTTTGTTTTTCTTGTTTCAGGACAGAAAAATCATCATCAAAACCATGAAGACGTACATGGTGAAGTTTGCAACGGTGAGTTTCATCACCAGTAGAACCGTTTGTATTTTATTAGAGAAGCTTTAAAATAAGCAGAAATATTTACCATGAGAGGACAGAGTTAAAGTAAAGCTGCACCCGAAAATGTTGGTTTTCAGATAGAAATGTGCAGAAACTTAATCTGATTGATTTTTTTTATTCAACTTTAACTTGACAAGTATGAAGACTGTGAAGGAAAAATGACTGTCCTTTCTAAGGTCATAAATCTGACCTTCTCCCAACTACAAAATAAACCCAAAGATCAGAGAGAACCTCAGAAGTGATGCTGGCGTGAGCTGCTGCTCTGTCGGTGTCACTTCTGCTCATTTAAAATGAAGCTGATTAGAAAATAAAAGGCGTCTGCACACAAATAACACATTTAAACAGCAATGAAATGATAAAAGTCTGAGATAATAGAATGATAAATACATTAATTAGAACATTTATGTTTAATATGAGCAGCTGGAAGCAAAATAAGATGAAATTTAAGGGTGAAAATATGAATTATTCCAGATAGTAGGTACACAGAAAGTGAAGGAAAGCTCAATAAAAGCAACATCTGTAGCGTAATTCAGTCATTTTGGTGTATTTCATGAGATCCTACATTAAAATATTGTATATAACTGAATTTAAAAACAGTAAAAGCTGATGTTACGTGTTTAAAATGTCACTGGAAAGCAGTTCTGATTTACAAAGTTGCCTCAATAACCTAAAATTCAGCGAGAAATGTGTAAAATAAACCATTTTTAAACATAATTCAGTCTCCAGGTTTGACAAGAGGTTTAAAAGTCAAATTCTTACATATTTACACTTTAAATACATGTATCTATGATACATATTACATCATATCTACAAATTTTTACACTCAGCTGCACCTTGTGTGTCATTTTGGACCATTAAACCATAATTTATCGTAGAAGTTCACCAGTCTCCAACAGCACCTGCAGTCTTTATAATTAATAATGTAGCAAATGTTTCTAAATGAGAAGGCCGTTTCCATGGATACACTAACACACAATGTTTTCTTTCCTCCACTAGATGTTATATTTGATATTTGATGATCAGAATAAGAACAGGAACAGTTAAAATCATGTGTTTGTGAAGCAGAAATGATTTTTTATTTATTTTTGTGTTAAAGGGGGAGTTTGGTCACCTGGTTCTTCTGGCCGTGTTTGACTGTGTGGACGACACCAAGCTGGTCAAACAGGCGGTCCTCTCCGTGAGTCTGGAGAAACAAACTTTAAATCTTTATTCATTCATTTATTTATTGATCGTCTTTTATCCGTCGTCTCGCCTGTTCAGGAGATCCTGGCGTCTCTGGACGAAGTCATCGGGAATAAATACGGGAAGAAGGTTCTGCTGTACCTGCTGAGTCCCAGAGATCCGGCTCACCTGCTGCCGGAGATCATCAAGGTGTTGGAGAAAGGAGACGGAAACGCTCACAGGTAACTTCCTGCTGCTGTCAAAATAAAAGCAGTCTCATTGGTTTAACTTTCTTATGAGGCGTTTTTAAAGATCATGAAATCATAAGTCTGACACAAAAGGCTCAGTTTAATTTACTTCCATCCGCGTTTACATCCTGCTGCTGTCAAAATAAAAGCAGTCTCATTGGTTTAACTTTCTTATGAGGCGTTTTTAAAGATCATGAAATCATAAGTCTGACACAAAAGGCTCAGTTTAATTTACTTCCATCCGCGTTTACATCCTGCTGCTGTCAAAATAAAAGCAGTCTCATTGGTTTAACTTTCTTATGAGGCGTTTTTAAAGATCATGAAATCATAAGTCTGACACAAAAGGCTCAGTTTAATTTACTTCCATCCGCGTTTACATCCTGCTGCTGTCAAAATAAAAGCAGTCTCATTGGTTTAACTTTCTTATGAGGCGTTTTTAAAGATCATGAAATCATAAGTCTGACACAAAAGGCTCAGTTTAATTTACTTCCATCCGCGTTTACATCCTGCTGCTGTCAAAATAAAAGCAGTCTCATTGGTTTAACTTTCTTATGAGGCGTTTTTAAAGATCATGAAATCATAAGTCTGACACAAAAGGCTCAGTTTAATTTACTTCCATCCGCGTTTACATCCTGCTGCTGTCAAAATAAAAGCAGTCACAATCACAGCGAGGTAGCGCAGCAACAACATTGACACAAAAGTTCACATAGATGACTTGTCAAACGTAAAAATGATTAATCTGCCTTAAAAAAGTCAGAGACAACTACACAAACAGTGAAAGGAAGCATTTTTAAAGATTAATCAAAAATCTGACATAAGACGGCAAATTTAATATACTTCTGTCTGTGTTTACATCCTGTTGCTGTCAGAATAAAGGCAGTCAATATAAGGAAAAAATTGAATATTTGTGTGAAACATGTAAATGATAGATCAAGTTTAAAAAGTCAAAAAACAACAGCTATGCAAACAGTAAAGGGTATTAGTTTATTATGAGGCATTTTTAAAGCTTATTAATCACAAATCTGATATAAACTTTATATGTTATAATGTAATTATAATATACTGTCTGAACTTGAATTGCTTCAAATGATCCATGAACTTCATATTTATTCACCACGCCTGACGTACGTCAGCGGGGTTACTGCATTCGGTGTGGTATCTGGCTGTGTGTGTGTGTGTGTGTGTGTGTGTGTGTGTGTGTGTGTGTGTGTGTGTGTGTGTGCGTGTGCGTGTGCGTGTGCGTGTGCGTGTGCGTGTGCGTGTGCGTGTGCGTGTGCGCGGTCGTGCGGTCAGATATCTCTGCAAGTGCTGAAGTCAGGATGATCAAACTTGGCACTGAAGATCAGTCTAAGGTCCCCTGCTCAGTTGTGGAGTTAGAGGTCAGCAGATCAAGTAGGAAGGGAGATACATAGGATGATCAAAATTGATAGTCATATGCAAGTATTTAATGCCATCTACTGAAACTCGCCAGTAGATGGCGTGGTTCTGCAATCGACTGAGGGCTCGTCTAGTTCGCTGTGCAATCAGTTTTGTTCATGCAAAATCGCAGTGACAGTAAATATATTTGATTCTGTAACAGCAATTATGGCAAGATAAACTGTGAAAAGCCTAATTTTGGACATAAAATATGACCTAACTAGTGCGTTTTGTAGTTTCTCATAAAAGCAGCTTTATTAGCATTATTTGACTTAAACAACTATTTTTATGATGCCTTTTTTCCTCATAACACCTTTAATTTCAAAACCTTAACTATCTGGAACTGAAATATAAAACAAACAGGGTTAATAAAGTGTTGATGTGAATAAATAACTAACGAGCGTTGTTATTTCTGCTGTAATTCCTGTTTCTGACCAGCAGAGGGCAGCAACTGTTAGAGATCTGATCTTAAACGTCCCTTTAGAGAAAATTCTGAAATAATTCTGTGTTCATGATGATGTCAGCTTTGACTTGATTGGTCAAAATAATTCATCACTTTTGTGTTTTTGTGGATTGTTTATATTACATTCCTGTTCTGTGGTGCTGCTGTTTGTTGATTTTTGGTGACACTGATGGTGTTTCTGAAAGTAAAATTGAACTGATTAGTTGGTAGCAGCAAGTTTTTTTTAGAAATGAACTAAAACAAATGTCTACATGGAGGATAAAGAACAGAAGCTTTCAGGTCTCGTTTCTTCTTCTGCTCAGTAAAAAGGACGCAGCGGTTCGGAGGAAGGAGCTGCTGGAGGTCGTCTCCCCTCCGCTGCTGGAGTATCTCCATGACAACGCCGCCACCATGGCGATGGACAAGGCGACCAGCGTCACCATCAGCGACATTCTGGCGTCGGCCTGCGGAGACCTGAGACCCGCCATGACGGCCGTGGCTCAGCTGGCCAATCAGGAGTTAGTACCAGGAGGGATCAGCGGACAGGTTCGTAGAGGGATTCACATTTATTTTACATTTAAAGAGAAACCGTTTCCAAGTGTTTAGCATCTTAAGCTATAAGACAGGAAATAAAAATAAGTCATTGTTTCCGTTTATCTGCAGCTTCACATGGCTGAACATCCAGCAGGACACCTGGTGTTAAAGTGGCTGATAGAGCAGGACATCACACTGGCAGAAGCTGGAAAAGAAGGTAAAAAAAACACACAATAACACACACATTTATGCTGTAAAATATAAAGATTGTTCCATCTCAGATCATCAGGATCCTTCAGCTCAACATCTCTGATTTACTGATGAAGTTTTAGTGTGAAATATCAAACACTAGAGCAGGATCCACGTAGAACAGGCTGCTGGAATATAATTAAGAATAGTTTGGTTTTTGGGCGTTTTTCGTTGTAGTTTTGTGTCATTTCTTTGGGAGTTAGATCAGTCAGTCTACCATTAAGCTTTGGTGGTACAACTGGTCAAATCTGCTCATTCAGTTCTAGAAAAATGTATAATTTTCCATTTTTCTGATTGTTAGTTTTGTTTTATGACATTCAGCTACGGGTGGTTCAGAAAACGTCACTCGTTGGCTTCTGGATTGTCAAAAATGGAACTTTTCATGATGGCTTCTCTTTTTCTCATATTTCAACTCAACCGTAATCAGACTATTTCAGCTATTTGTCCATTATTCCAGATTCTGAGTCAGTGGCATGATGAAAAATAACTGAAAATCTCAGGTTTTGAAATCATACTTGTGAGAATTATATAGTGCATACTGTAGTTATTTGTAGACAGCTCACACACTCATTCAAAATAATCAATGTGGCCCAGCAATAATGGTTCCTCAGATATTGTTGTTGAAGCAGCGTCCGATACGTGGGTCAACCTGCAATCTTTAAACAAAAAGTGTTTGATATAACGAAGCTAAAACTTCAGAGATATCCTTAAAAACGGCCATATTTTATACCCTAAAAGTTCCAGGTTAATCAGAAATGGTCGAGCTGAAACTGTTGTAAAAATCCTCCCCGTTGATGTCGACTTTTCTCGTCCTGTCAGAGCGCTTCGGTCGGATCCTGGTCGACACTGTGGGGACAGAAAAAATGAAGACGTGGGTCAAAGTGAACAGAGGAGCCATGGTGCTCTGCAGGTCAGTGAATACATGACACATTACGTTGGCTTACCGAGTCTTCTTACTAATGATTGACATTAAGCAGGGATGCACACAGAGGAGTCGGACAGGAATGAAGTTGAGCTCAAGTCTAGTAAATATACTAGCAGATGCATGAAATGTGAAAGGAAAATACATCAACATGACAAAGTATGGCCTCTGAAAACCTTTTTCTTCATGATCTTAGAGCCCTGCAGATGGCATTTTGCAGCCGAGTCTTTGCTTAACTTAGGCGTCATTTTCAGAACTGTGGATCATGTTTGTGTCACAGAACCAAACGTATCAGGAGTTATTGCTGCACAGCATCGAAAAAAAACAAACTTCTGCAGTATAAAAAACCCCAACAACTTTCACAGAACGACTTAGATTAAATCTGCATAGAAAATAAGAATTGAACTGGATTAAAGCAGTTTAGAACTCTTCTAATAAAATGTTTAACCCTTAGATGCATCAGTGGGTCAAAATGAGCCGCTGACGTCATTTTCTTTCAATATCTTTGTCATGTAAAGTTTTAATCGTTACATTTCCCAGCTATTCCTCAAAAAACATGCTTTGATATCATTCCATTTACAAGCTGCCTCTTATACTTTTAAAGAAATTGTAATATCTTTATTACTACCCCGAGCTTTTTATCTCTGATATCATACAAGAGGTGATGCACAAACTTGGAGGAAAAGAGTGAAAAATATCAACGAAATGAAGGCTGACATTCTATTACTGTTCTGTTTATAATTCCTCTTTTTCAATCATCAGAATGTTCAAAATCTGTTATAAAGTGAAAAATATAATACAAACAAGAATTTAAATGATTATTTTTAACCAAAATGACGGTATAAAAACACATTGATTCTTACACGGGTCATTTTTGGCCCACTCACATCTGGCTTTGCATTTGAATGATGGAGCTAATTAAGCACCTAAACTAGTTTTGCTGCATCATGTGGTGGCAACAACCGCAAAATGCTGCAGAAAGAAAACAACCGGTTTTGGTCCATATTTCTGTAGCTGAAATCTTTTGACAACTAATGTTTGGTTTCTTTTTTTCCAGTCAGATCTTAATTTCCAGAGAACATGTAGAGCCTGCACGACAACAAACAAACTTTTGCATCTCTGATAAATTAAACTTGCATTTCCAACAATCCTAAAGGCAGAAAACTGTTATTTAATCACAAAAACATTCTTTCATTTTCCTGTTTATTCGCCCACATCCTGTAGAATCTTAGATAGGAGGTAAGAATTTAAGAGACAACAAAAATATTATAAAAATGTGGATGGACTTTGAAGCCATGAACACCATGAATCCTCTTCTTTTAATGGTGTTTTGTGTGTGTGCAGCCTCCTGAACAGCTGTGACAAGTCTGTGGTTGAAGAAGTGAAGGCGGCGCTGAAGTCCATCACATCTGAGCTCAGCAGCTTCAGCAACAACAAAGGAGCAGAAATCCTGCTGGAGAATCTGAACAAGTAGAGACTCTACTCCAAACTAACTGCTCAGGTTGGAGTTTGTGGACTTTTTCCTCCAGGAAGCACCGAAACCAGATCGTTCTCTGGATCCTGTTGACCAATTTCAGCCTCTGATGGGAGAATTTGTTTGGAATTATTAAATAAAAGTGTTTTGAGGACGAGATGATGCAGCAGGAGAACAGGTTAGAACACACAGATGTTACTTCTGCGATAAATTCTCTAACAGAGACAACAGCTGCTCTGAGTTTCTCTTTTCAGTCACCGTTAAGCAACACTTCTACACAAAACTCACCAGATAAACTAGAAACTTTGGCTTTTAAACCACTGAAAATGTAACAATCTTCTGCAGAAAGTCTTGATCTTCATTGACTTTATGTCAACATTGACTGAACTCAGTAACAAAAGATAAAGTCCTGGTTTCTCTGCAGTCGAGGTAAACGGTAAAATGAGAATTTATAGCTCAGAAACAGCTTTTCACAGTCGGTCTGCCCAAAAGTATAAAAACAAATCACCGTCCTCTAACGGTTTCTGTTCATTAGAACAGTTTTTTTTCTGAGCGATCCATCTTCCCCTCAGAGCCCTGGAGCTGAATAGAAATGATTTCTGCCGTGGAAAACAGACGCAGGTGGACAAATAAAATCAGTTTTGGTCATTTGGGTGAAGCTACCCTTTAGCCAGGACTCATGATGTTCTGGTTTAGATCTTTTTGTTTTGTAAGATTTTGTATGTTGTGATAAACTGTATGAACTTAAAACAACTAAAGATTATTGTGAGAACTAAACTGCATCTTTTTTCCTCATTAAACTCAGTTAAAAGCTTCAATTACAATCAATTCTAGAGTAGACAGTCATACTGTAAAATGTTTTTCTTACCTTTCTTTGTGTGTATCAAAGTGAAATCAATGGTTTTATTAGTTTGCTTGGATTTAACAAGAAGCAAAGTAAAATCGTCAGACTGATTTTCTTCCGTACTTGTTGAAGTCGGCGGCTCAAAGTGATCTTGATTTCAGCTTCCTGTATGACGGAGTAGTGCAGACTTTAACTGTTTACTCGCTCAGTCGGCTGCACGGCTTTCAGAAGGCAGATAAACACATCCAGCGTCCAGATGTTGGGTCTTTAACTCACGGTTTATTTCTGGCCTGCCTTCATTGGTTCCTGAATCCTGGATTACACGTGAGCTTTACAGAGTAATGAGCAGAGTGTGGATGAAGGAGAAGAGGGATGGTTTAAAAAATAAAATAAGAACCTATTCCACACTAACACCACCGACTCAGAGGGTGTTCTCCAGTCTAAACACATGCTGGAAGACTTAAAGTCCTCGTCTGACAATGGATTAAACCTCTAAAAGCACATCTCTGTATCAAAGTCCCATATTTACAAAGTTCTTATTCTATGAAAATAATCCCTTACTGCCTTAAACTGCCTCTTTCTGCACTCACCTGTCCCTGTTTACTGCAGCTCACGTTAGATGCTGCTAAAACGCTGTAAAACTACTCTTGCAAGCTGACAGGATTGGTTCCTACAAGGCCAAATCAAAAATGCTCAGCCGCAGCGTAGACCGATTGCTTTGCTCATGATTTGTTTTTGTAGCACATAAAAAACTAGCATGTGGACACGTTAAAGTGAAAAACTTCATTGGTGGAGGTCTAACAGGAATCAACAGGTAAAAAGGACAAATGAATGGATAAGATAAAATAACCTTGGGGGGCTGTAGGTTTGGTAACCCAAAGTTTAATATGTCAAGCACCATACGCAAAGTCTCTTAAAACGTCCTTTGATCTGAATTCTATATTAAGGAAGAGAAAGAAATGACAGAAAGGAACTCCTGGAGAGCTGGGCGGACTGAAAACATTGACCATTTCATCACAGCTCAGGTTTTCTGCACTTCGTTTTGTCTTTCGAACAACTCAGGGTTGACAGTCCGACTCTGGAAGATTAGTTCCTGGTCCACAACCACGTGAATGTTGAAAACTTTTGGAAGCTTCAGCTGCTGTTTCTTCTGATGGTAGCTGCAGACCCACCCCTCATCAGTACTAATGACATGAAGGTTAAACAATCCCGCTGCTTCCAGACACAGAATTAGAGCTTTTCTGATCTGCTCCAGTTTGAGCTCCATGAAGAATTCGCAGACGCAAACCTACCAAAAATATATGCGAAACAAGTCCTGGTGTTCGTCTGGTACAACTCGCACATGTAGCACCGTGCAAAGTCTGGAAACTTTTCGAACAACCGTCATACAGTCCAGACATGTCTGGTACAAATGTGAAGGGTAAAGCTGTAACTGTACAGAACCTCATATTTACTTCCAGTTCTGTTAGATTTGAGGATTGATCCCTCAAAACTAGATCAAAAGACAGACATGCTTTCCGACTACGCTACCACTGGAATCCAAAGTTTGTGGATGTTCCGAAAACTTTGGATGAAAGGGAATGATTTCTGATTGATCCTCTGTGGAGACGTGGCAAGTAGCACACCTATTTAGTGAAAGCAGAGGTAGAACAAGATGAGCTTCTTTTTCCCTCTGCATAGTTGGACGATCACGATGAAAAGTCGATGCCAGATTTTCAGTTTTGGAAAGTTCCACAGAACGAGAACACAGACACCTCCTATCCGACGTCGGAAATGTGTTCCACCTTCTGGCTTTAAGGTAAATCTCACTTTTACGTCTCGCTGTACTTCATAAACTGGCAGTTCCAGGTAAAGTTTGCAGTATCTGCCATTAGGAATCAGTGATATCACCAACATGCGTCTCAAGATTTGACGTCTTAGCGTAGCCTTGCAGCTCTCCAACCTGAACACCTCACCACGGTTTCGGGTGAACGGGGCGATCGCAGTACTTTGCAAACTTCTTTGCCGCCCTCTGGGTGAAGCGAACCTTCCCACGGGCCTTGGTGACGGTGGTGTACTCATGGGCCTTGAGCTTGGTGTAATAGTCGGAGAACTTGTTGTAGAGGACCGAGATGGGCATGCCGTTGAGGATGATGCCAAAAGAGATGCAGATGAAGGCGAAGACGCGACCGAGATTGGTCTCTGGGAACATGTCGCCGTAGCCCACCGTGGAAATACTCACCTGAAGGACCAAAGAGACAAAAAACACACTAAATGTAAAGACAATAAATGCAGACACAAGAATAAAAACACTTGTTTTCCAGACATACACATTATAACTGATGGTAGCCTTACTTGAAGATGGACTTATGGTTCTAAAGGAATTACCTTTGACTGGAAAATGAGTTTTTTTTCCAAACAAATGTCTCTTTCACACCATTTACTCAGTTTTATCCAAACCACACATTCCAGAATGTCTATAGATTATTATTTGTGGTTGACATTTACTTAGCAGCAGTCATTCAGTGTGTTTAAACTCTGTTTCAAGAGCTTTTATTGTTGGTAATGGAGCGACCCATTTCTGTCCTGGATTCTGAGTGTCTATTTACAGAAAACAATGAAATCCCGATTACCAATTTGTAATTTTATGTCTACTTGCGTTGCACTTTTTCTGTTCATTGTTATACAGCTGAACTGAAGAAACACAGTGTGGCTTTTATTGTAAAAACATAACAGATGGTGTTTAGTGTTGAGAGAGAGCATCATCACAGATGTACCAAACAAGAAACGACTCACTTTTTTAATTTGTTTTTTGTGGGTAACAGCTCAGCTTTACATATTTCAGGGGGTAGAAACTATGTGATTGTTTGCAGTGTTAAACTAGATCACAGCTGTTCTGAGCATGAAGGAAAATAGTTTTTTTTAATTGATCCAATGCTTTGTTCAAACAGCGTGTGTTCGTCTGGCTGTTTTGTAGATGAACTAGTTACTCCTGGAGATAAATCTCTACAGTTCTTGGCAACTAGTGGCTATTTTGAAGCTTGTGATTTACTAAATCCGGTTGCACTTTGTGTCGACTCACAGCGGCCCACCACCAAGCATGCGGCATGGAGGTGAAGTTGGTGTTGTAAACGTCGTGCTCCACGGTGTAGACCATGGCTGAAAACATGAAGATCCCCATGCAGATGAAGAGCAGCAAACAGCCCACCTGCACAGACATTTTCCAGCAATTTAAACCGCAACGAAGTCCATCAGCTTATTACTGGAAAAAAGTGGGTCATTATGCCTCAATTCACAGATTCCCCAACCTCTGACCATCTTCACTTTGACTGCATTTTTCTTCTAAAACTGGTGAATATTTATTGACCATGTGTAAAATCTGAGTTCAAAAGTAACGTTGGTTTTTGAGTAAAAAATTCTTAAAGAAGATTTGGTCATGCCAATTTTTGTGTCATTTTCTTGATGTCATAATTTCAGAAATAATAAAGCTAGAGTCCTTTAAATTTTGTAGCATTTTGATGCAAATTTTTGATAGAAAAGTCAACAAGACCTCATCGTCTTCAAGGATTTTTAACTCAAAAAGATAGCAACCAAAAATCTTTCACCAGCTTTACTTAGGAGCAAGTATGAGATGGTTGGTCATGAACTGAGGTGACTGACCAGAACATTAAAAATATTTGTTTTTCATTCATTGATTTGACACTGACCTGCTGGTAGCATTGTCTGAGTGTGAAGCCGAACGCTCTGAGGCCTGTCGAGTGACGAGCCAGCTTCAAAATCCTAAATATTCTCATCAGACGCATGATTCTCAGAACCTGTCCCACCTACAAACAAAAAAACAACTAAATATGGGTGAAGCGGATATATCTGAAGCTATCTCGTCCCGTCAGGTTCCCATCTTTACCTTTCCAACCCGAGCTACAGTCTCGATGTCTCCAGAGTGCGGCCGAATGTCCTCGTCCTCGAAGCACTCCAGGACGATCTGCAGGTAGTGCGGCAGGATGGCGACCAGGTCGACCGTGTTCAAGACGCTGCGTCCGAAACACTTGATGTCGGGGGTGGAGGCCAGACGCAGCAGGTACTCCAGGGTGAAGAAGGTGATGCAGAACGTCTCCATGCACTCGCCGTAGAATCGGCCGGTGAGCTCACCGGACGGCGTCTAGAACAGACGATACAGCTTAGAGTGTTGTACAGACATTTATTATTTAGAAAGGTAGATCAAGGCCTTTTTAACTGGTCGGTATCGACTTCAACCTCAGCTTGTTCTTGAGTTTACTTCTGCTGTCAGACAGGTGTTGTCAAGAGAGATCATGAATTGCAGCAGGACATTAGTGGTGCAATTTATTAATTATTGGCAGCACTTTCAATCATTAAATGCTTAAATAATATTACTGTTTGTGCACAGAGAACACTTTCCTTGTGCTGACAGTGCAGATTTAGTCAACAGACATTATTCGTGTCATGCAGCATCACAGAAGTCTGTCATGGTGCCCCTTGTTAACCAAACCCCCATAATGCTCTCTGCTCCCCAATATGAGATTGCTTTACTATTAAACAGTAAGAGACTCCACCTTGTGGGACAACCAGGTAACTACAGCTGATCTACAATAAAGACCACTAAAACGTCACACTTAAATCTGAACAATATCATCAATATCACTTTCAGTATCACGTGTAAGATTTCATTTTCATGAGCAATGTTTTGGTCACATTACATATTTCACTTTTATTTCCAACATCATCAATGTAACATGCAATATTTCATTTTCCTGTGTATTATTTTACTGTCATGTCTGATATTTTCTCTGTTCTAGTCCATGCGTATTTTGGCTCACTTATTTTTAGTTTAGTAATGTATCGTACTTATATCTTGTGCTTTTCTACTTTAAAGTACTACATTCATATATTTGTTTTTATCTGGAACAAGACTTTCCGTCTGGATTAATTCACGTTTTAATTTGTAGTTTCTGACATGCATGTAGAGAACACAGGTTTTCACCATCAGCTTGGGAGACACCGTACACCATACTCTTTCCACACAACTTAAAAACAAAACAAAACTCATTCACCACTGTTCCCATTGTCGTTTGCCATTTTTCTAACTTATTTTCATTATTTTATACATTTCATTTGTCTTTGATTGATGATGATTTGACTTTTTTATCTAACATCTTTCTTTTATCGTCATATTTTAGTCTATTGTTTGGTGAAACTGTGGTGTACGCTGACTACAAGACAAACTGGCCCTTGGGGATATAAATAAAGATAAAGATTACTTTAAGACAGTGCCCTGCTGGAGTCTTACAATGCCTGTAACCACCTACAGAACATTATTTAACAGCGTGGCTGCAGAACTGTACTGCAGAGATATTCAGTAGACATTCAGTGATTTTATTGACTTTAATGTACTTTACGTGTGCATTATCTAGAAATATGGTATCGGATTGGGACTTAGTGTTGGCAGATGCTAAATATTAAACGTTATGGGGCAAAACAGTTTGATTTACATGTTGAAGTATTACTAAACAGACTGTTATAATAAAGGTACATTGAGTGGGTTTGCACGTTTCAGCTTGAATTAAAGCAAATACTCACCTTGTACTGCATCTCATCCACGGTGTTGAGCGTCATGACGACCAGAGATAACAGCACGAACAAGGAGGAGGCGACGGCCGTCAGCTTGGCGGTGATGGAGGAGAACGGCTTCTCCATCAGGTTCCAGATCCTCCTGCGGATCGACCCGAGGACCATGCCGTGAAATAGTTTTTCATTCTCCTCCATCTCCACCTGGAGGACAGGAATGCCTCAGCGTCACGACAAAACAGAAACACAGCATGATACTTTAAGCAAGAAAAGAGTAACAAACACATATGACAAAGCAAAACAGAATCTGAAGCTCACAAAGCTACATTTCAAAACTACACATCAAGAAAACACACAACTGGTACAAGAAACTGTGATGGAAACAGCTGTCTAAATCTGTGCCAAGAAAAGCTTATTCTGCTCTGCCCATCTGTCAGGAGGGCGAAGCAGTGATTTATAATGTAGGTCAGAGACTCAGTCTGAAGCAGATTAGTGGCAAAATCTCAGGTAAATATATATATATATTTAAAAACACGTAAATAATTTATATATGGAGAGGAGCTGGTGGTAAAGCAACTAGCCCTAGTGAGCAATTCATTACATTTTGACTCCACTGTGTCCTATAAATTATTCACTATAACAGTGGAATTATACACTTCTAAACTTCTATGATGTAAGCACCACAAATGGACATGCACTATTTATATGTATTTGGTTTGAGAAAATAATCTCAAAACTTGAAGAAAAAACTCCAAAATGATCTGTATGGACAGATGCGCTGAAGCATTTAAATTAATGGCACTAATTAAGGAGAAAATATTCCACTAATTGTAGGACTTCTCTCAAGTGGCTGCATCTGTGGTGCATTAGCGGAGTCACTTTAAAAGGGGTAAATATTTATGCAATGACTTATTTTACATTTTAGATTTTTAATTACTGACATCTGTCTCAATTATGACATAAAGAGTCTTATTTTTTGTAACTCTTAGTCAAAAAAGTCAGATTATATTGACTGTGATTAAATGTGGAAAAGCAACAAAAAGGGAAACTTCTAAGAGAGCTGAATACGTTTTATAGACACTAGAGGGAAAGCTTTAGATGTATTTACAGGACACACTTACACTAACTTCTGCCAGCAGCTGCTGCTGGATCTTCAGCTGTTCGTTCAGCTCGTCCTGCCTCTCCTCGAAGGAGATTCGGCAGCAGCGGTGGCTGTTTTTGATTCGGACGCCCCAATAGTTGATCTCCTCCAGGAAGCTACGAGGACACAGCTCGTCTTTAATCCACAACACTCCAGTCCTGAAGGAAGAACCAGAGACAAACAAGAACTGGAATTTATCCAGAAAGTCACAAGAAGAAATAGAAAGTCATTTTATTCTGTGTTTCATCTCACATGTAGAAGTTAAAGATGTTGTGAAAGACTTGAGGGTCCCGGTCGAAGAAGAACTCTTTGCTATGGACAACATAGTCGTCACACAGGTCCAGCTTCCGGTTGTGGTCCGTGTACGTGGCCAACCGACCAATCCGGGTCTTTGGATACCTGGCAGCCAGCCTGTAGGGCAGATGGTACCTCTAGGAATCCAAAAAGAAGAGAAAATGTTTTAGTGTTGAGAAACGGGGAAAAAAACAATTATCATTCGGAGTATAAAAAAAAAATCTTGTCACAAGTCTGAGTGGTCAATTCCATCACCTATTAACCTGCTGATAACTTTAACTCTCTAATGTAAAACATGAGTTAAGAGATACCCATTTTCCATTAAATATGGGTCGTTTTGACCTATGTTGTGCATTAAAGGGTTAATACTTTTTTAGTTTACAAGAGATTAAGAAATTGTGAAGTGTTCATCACGACTTCTCAGAGCCAAATGTAGTATCTTTATGTTGCTAGTTTTGTCCAATAATTAAGCAATTTACAAGGATATCCTTCTCACATAATTGCTTGAAAAAGAAAAAATCCAGTGTGACATGCAGTTTGAAGGAACCCTAGGAGATAAATTACAGTTCTTGTTCCTCCGTTTGATTTAAGACAGGGTGGCTCAGTTGGTAGAACGGGTCGTCCAATGATCGAAGGGTCGGTGGTTCGATTCCCGCTCCCGCCTAGTCATGTGCTGTTGTGTCCTTGGGCAAGACACTTAACCCGCCTTGCCTCCAGAAGTGCTTTGAGTGCCTTGAAAAGTGCTATATAAATCTAATCCATTATTATTAACATCTCTTAATCAAGATTAGTCCTTGGACTACTGCCATTTTCAATTATCTGCTTCCTCTCGGCCAGATTAGCATCTTTAACCACTTCTATGCAGATGACACACAGTTATATGCGTGTCTTTGAACCATGAAACCCAGCAGCCTCATGTTTTAGCCACTGGTTTCTATACTCCCAGCAGCCTGCATCACAGTAAGCTGACCAACTATCTGCTGGAAATCTTGGTATTTCTGATGCTGATTTCTGTTTTGATGTTCAAGTATGCGATGTTGTTCACTCATGGTTTTTCAACTTCAGTCATTCCTGTCTGCCAATAACTTAAAACTTATATATCTGCACTTATTTTTTTCCTTTTTTGATAACTGTAAGACTAAATACCAAGATCAATCAGAGCTCCCTGCACCTACTTCAACTTGCACAAATCTAACAAAATAAATAAATCATTCCATTAGTTCAGTTCTCACTGCCTTGTGCTGGCTACAGCTTAAATTCTGCATTGATTTCAAAATGTAACTTCACTTTTACATTAAGGACCTAGTAGCCCCTCATGTCATTGTCTGAAATTGATAAATGTGATCCTGTTGGTTATTCCAGGGTCTTGGTTGGTGAACAAAGGTGACCAAGGCCTTTGTCATTGGAGAAACCAAAGTATGGAACCATCTTTATATTGTTAGCTGTCTGGAAATATATTTTAATTCATCGAGTGTCTCATATCTCCCCATAACATTCTTTCATCAGAAGGTGCTCATAAATGTTTGCTATGTTGGGTTTCATTATCTCTTTCTATTTATATTCCTTTTGGATTGCTTTCAGGATCTCTGGTTGTGTCTATGATATTTTTATATGATCCGTTTTTATCTTCAAGCTACTTATGATACTTTTCTTTCATTATTATTGATGTTTTTAGTCTTTTTTAAAGCCCTATTCACACAAACCAGTGTTAATGGGGGACTTGGAGTAATCTGTAATAATCACAGAGCTCGTCTGTTTTCCAATCCAGTATGAATCTGCTCATGAATTTGATAATGTCCGTAAATTTGTAAAGTAAAAAGGTGTAGGTGGTAATATCTGCATATCTACCTTTCAAGATATAAACAGTTGCTTTTTAAAAATCTTTCTAATAATATAATAGCATTGCAGGAGTGTTTTGTGATAGAAGTGCAGTAAAGTTACCGTTCCTCCAACGTTGATGTTGAGGGTGAAGTGTTTGGTCGGAGACATTAGCAGGCGGGACGGAGAAACCGGCAATCGATCCTCCACCTCCTCACGTTCATACTCAGCATAAAGATCATAGATGTCTCTGCTCAGGTCCTTCACAAATTAAACAAAATTTGTGTTAATGAATGCAGCATTTCAGGATTCTATTGGATGTCAACGAGAGAACATGAGGAAACTAGAAAAGCACTCTGAGTGCAGACCTCCACCAAGGATAGTGAGGAAAACAGGGAACCCATGCAGTAAAGGATCATGAGCTGGAATCAAACCTGCGTCTCTGACACAGTTCTGTTTAAGAATCACCTTCTTAACCAGTTGAGCTATTTGGACACCTTGCTCCAATTTGTTGGACGACATACTAACCTATGATGTTTTTGTCCTATTTTGGACCACACACTAAAAAATTCAAAGTGATCCAGAATCCAGGATCCTTTCCGGATTGCTACCAAAATTAAATCAGCTCTTCCTCTTACCATAGTCTACATCCCCTGAAAATTTCATGTGAATCTGCCCAGGCGTTTTTGAGTTATCTTGCTAACAGACAGACAGACGGACACACAAACGCCGGGTGTCACATAACCTCCTTGGCGGAGGTAATTACCAAAGAATAGAAGAAGCAAATACTTGATAATATAAATATTTAGAGAAATATTAAGAGAACAAAATGAAACAAGCAATACTGATACTTTCAAATTGATTTCTCAACCAATAAATTCTTCTAAAGTGAGAAAACTGAGCCAGGAAGGGGTGCAGAAGGCTACTTTACTTACATTTTCATATGATAAGAGGTAAGGCGTGGAATATTTGCCCAATAATGCCAAAATACTGCTTACTCTGACACTAACTGTGCTATTGAGTTTCATAAAAAGGACTTATGTTTTAAAAATTCTACATCTGATTTGTTTAACAATGGTGAACTTGACAGAGATTTTTACAGTTGAAAGCAAAGAAACTGGAGAGAAACTACAAGAAATCAACAAACCATGAATAAATCCAGTATCTCACCTGCATGGAGTTCCATGGCTTAATGAAGGTGTTGTATAATTCCAGGTGTTCGGCCAGTTCTTTGGCAGCTTGAGTCTGGCCGCCGGGTTTGTAGCTGGGGAACAAACTCCTGCTACGAGCTCTGAGGTGGGTCAACATGGTCGCTCCGTACAATGTTCGTACTCAGACAAAAAACAATTAAATTACACTGAGAAACATCCCAGAAAGTCTCAAGTCCATCTAACCATCACACATGTTCTGGCATCTTGCGCACCTTTCATTCAGAAATAAGTCCTGTTCACGCTCACTGCCAGCAGCTGTGATGATGAAGGACGCGACTCCAGGCGTCTAATGCTGCCGACTGAGATGATCTGGGTGCTTAAAGTTTTAAATACTATTATCCTCTTGTGTCCTCTGCTGATCTCTACCACTCTCCTCCCACCGACAGCAACATCTCAGAACTTTCAGCGCTGAATTGGGTTTACAAGGTGATCCTTTAATAACAGTGTTGTCCCACACTGAATTATCTCAGCAACTACTGGATGAACCGCCATAAAAGGTTGTGAAAATGATATTTTTCCATTTTCTACCATTAGCAGATCGAACTTAGAATTTTATTTTGTCACCTGGTTGCACGTCGACAGAAAACCAAGAATAGTGGTACTGCAAGTGTGTAAAGCTCAGCTAAAAGATGGTATTTGTTGTGATATTTGTTAACTACATGAATTGGAACAATATTTAGCAAATTCATGGTGTCCAAAGGATGCTGCCATTTTTGTTGTTGGCACAATTTGGTTTGCTTTGAGTGGAGTAACTATCGGATGGATTACCGGGAACTCCAAAGGGAATTTCTTGCATTGATACATCGCCGTCATCCAACCATCTTCTTCCACTTATTTGAGGTTGGGTTGCGGTGGGAGAAGGTGAAGCAAGTCATTTCAGAGCTCCCTCTTCTCAGTGTTTTCCACTTCTACCTAGGGGATCCCCAAGGTGTTCCCAGGCCAGATGAGATATGCAATGCCAACAGTAAGGTCTGTACACTGGGGTCTCCTTCTAGTTGGACATATCTGGAAAACCTCCAAAGGCATCCTAACCATTAAATAAATCCAAACTACCTCAACTGACTCCTTTTGACATGAAGGAACAGCAACTCTACACTTCAGGCCCACCTGTTTTTTTTGGATTAATCGGGGTTTAGGAGGACTTGGGTTCTGCCAAGATGGTGACGATTAGAGCCGCCACACTGAGCCTCTAAATAATTTTTCAGGAAACCTATGGTTGACATTACGAAGGGTTCAGCTTTAAATACACTAAATGATTTTGTCTTCTGTGTACAAACCAAATAGAAAATAATGGCACTGGGATTAAAGTTATCTGGACACATGGCAATATCTGTTAAGACGTGGTGGACTAATTCAGAGTTGAGGTGAATTACTGACATGGCAAGTTAAGGTGCTGGTCTTAAGAGCATTAAAAATATGCAAAAACCCAATTTGTAACTTTTTTTAAACATGAGAAAACAGACATTCAGTAATAACGTGGTAATTTTTGAATTACAAATGTGCAGAGATCGTTTTGAATAAAGTCATATGTCTAGATCCCTGCAGTTTCCTAGAATGACTCAATCCCCAAAGCCTTAGTGCAGCATCAGCAACAGTGAGGCTGGACTGCCAGATCTTTTTGGAAGGCAAAGCTTTTCATCTACCAGTTGATCTACATCCCAACCATCACTTTTGGCAATAAGCTCCAAGTACTGAGTCAAAAACTGTACCGAATAAAGTTTCCGCTCATGTTAAGTGGAACCAGTTCACTTTATCCAGGTATGTGATCAGGATACCTTCTGAAGGACTATGATTGGAGGTTTTCCAGGAGTATCCACCTGCTCTCACTTTACCAGGGATCACCTTGGGGTCCCCCAGGAGGAACATTGATGATGGGAGGGAAGTCAGTACGAACTTTATTAGCCTGCTGCCTCCACAATTATACTGTTGATAAGCAAAAGAAAATGAATTATCTGATTTCATAATACGAAGTGTGTGATTGTGTGTCTGTATCTATAGCCCTGTGACAGACTGGCGACCTGTCCAGGGTGTCCCCTGCCTTCACCAGAGTCAGCTGGGATAGGCTCCAGCACCCCCCATAACCCTAGTGAGGATAAAGCGGTGTATAGAGAATGGATGGATGGATAATACGAAGCATACTGGATCTCCAGGAAGGCTTAACCTATAAAACATGCATTAACTGCATGAATTTTGCATTTTTGTATTTGAAAGCCGTTTTGGAAGAAAGGGAATTGAATTATTTAGATAGATCTGGTTGTCAACGTCATCAAGACTTTTTTTTGTTGTCTCAATGTAAAACTTTCATTTTCTATCCTAATAAGTTAGTTGGGGTGAATCTTTTCCTTCGTATATGACTCAGAACTGCACATGTGGCATCTTTGCCTTAATCCAAGAGTGTGTTTGACATCTTTTATCACTCTGATGTCTCAGTGTTATAGATGGAGATTAATCCTCACTGCAGTTAATCAGACAATGTACAGATGGAGGTTGACTCGCGCCATATAAAATGACATACCGGCTCACCCACCGTCTCGACCCACTTCCTTGAATTCACAAATGTGTCGCCTCCTGTTCATCCCTCAAGCCGGCCTGATCTGGACGAGACAAGACTGGAGCAGTGATTTTCTGAAGAGATTAAAAACTGAGTGCTGGATCAGGTAGGAAGGAGAGATTCAAGTTATTACCAAGATAGGGTTCTTCACCGATTGTTGATTTTAGGTTATGTCTTTCTTTGCTGCTCTTGTAACTTTTCAGAAGTTAGCTCATAACAAAACAGTGAAGCAGGTTGAGAAGAATTTAGGTGTAAAACAGTTTCTGTTAAGACATGTTGGTAGGTCAGAAATTTGTTCTAAAAGGAAGGTATGAGTATAGATCTGCATCTTAAATCTATACAAACATGGATTGTTAAAAGAGAATTGTTCCAGGTTTTACTTCAAATCATTGAGATAAAGTAAAGCTACATCCTGGAACACATCCTTGAGAATTGAAGATTTGTTTTTTGCAGTTTGAAAACTTGTTCCAACCTCCAATTCATTGTTGCTGTTCTCTAGTCCTTAACAATTTAAGCGTGAAAGTTTATTCTTGACATCAGAAGACTAGGTTGGCAAAATATTGGTTCAAAGACACCTGACCCATAGCAAAATGTTCTAGCTTTGGGCTTAGAAAGGATCAACAGTAAATTGTGTTAAAGTCTTGTCTTCATACTCCAGCAGTTTTGGGTAGATAAATCTAGTCAGGGATCTTGGTTTGAACTGGTGTGGGGCCACATTATCTGCCAACGTGATGGGTTTGAATCTTCTGGACTGCTCATAATGTCTCTGATATCAAACATCTTTCGTATTTAGGAGGTAAAATCTGGATGGGTAGAATTATTACATTAATGCCAAGAGCGGTAGACACATTTGTGGTTGACATTAGCTTCAAGGGCTAGAATGTTAGCATTGCTAGGTAACATTTTTGCCTTTAAAGCCAATGGTAGCTACAGATGTTAAATACTCACCTCCAGTTCTCACGGAAAAATAGAAAAACTATTTCTGCTTTTGCTATTTGAAGGATTACAACAAATCTTTGCGCTGCAGTCCGTTTTGTTTACATCTTGTTTCCCCAAGAGATCACACAAAGTAGCGCTCAAATCTTTAATATCCTGTAGTGTGTGTGATACATAATATTTGTCTGAGACTAGAGAATATCTGTCAAGTTTCTCCTCATGTGCAACCAGATTTAAAAATATGTTAGGATGTTAAAACCAGTCCTAAAAGAAGAAGTCATGTGATCTTGGACAACATCTAAAGGACTTTGTTCATCCCAAAGGTTTTGGATGGGTTGAGTGGAAACCAATGAAGTTCTTTCACACCAAATTGGAAAACTATTTCTTTAGGGAGCAGCTTTTCAGTCACGAAACCAACAGAAACAGAGACATGACTCCTCTGGCCTCTCTGTTATTTCTGGCTCACCACCTGCACCGTAATCATGCAGCATTAGGATTTCCCTTCGGCATCTTGACCTTGAAAATCAGGCCAACAATTCCCAACAGCAGGTGGTTGGAAGTGCACTGCTGGCCAAATAGTGTTATCTTTGTGCACACACAACAAGAAAAATAGAAGACTTTGTTTTGAACAACGTCGTGGATTAGGTTTTAATTCCGAAGTGGTTTGCGAATCAGTTTTCTTCACAGATACAGAGCTTTTTAATCGTGTTTCCCCCTCACTGTACATGGCTAGAAAAAGTTCACAGCAACAGCACACAAACATACAAAATAGTTTTACCAAATCCAGTTGTGTTGTGTTTTTTTTCTTTTTATCTTTTCTGGCTTCTTAAATACATCTGAACTCTAACCCAGGTACGATGCCCAACCATAGCAAAAAATTGATTTCAAGTCAAACGTATACAATCTTATTTACACAAGGAAACATTTGATCAAAGTGCATTGAAGAGTGTCCTGATTGACGGTCATGTCTCTGAGGGGTGATGTGTTATGTACATTGTTTACAAATGCTGTAACCGTGGTGATTTTTACACAGCTTCAATAATAATAATAATAATAATAATAATAATAATAATAATACTGACAGTTTGAAGGAATGCACTCCAGGAGGTACTGATGGAAATAATACACAGAAATGAACAGAAAGTAAAAGAAAACTTACATTTGCTTTTAGATATTACTGCCCAAAACATGATCGTACATAAATATTCACATCTGAATGTTAGATCAGGAAGCAAGAAATAAAGTTTGGACCAAATTTTCCCCGTTGACGCCTCACGTTGACCCTCAAGTCCCACAATATGTTCAGATATTTGCCATGTTGAGTTCTGAGAGCTCAGAGTTCATACATTATCCGGAGAAATCCTGCCTCTATTTCCCCATTCATTGTGGACACAAAAGCCCCAAAAGAGGCGATTAAATTGTGGAAATTCATCCCTCTCCGTCGGACTCCTTTAAAAAGCAGGGCGGAAAAATGTGGCCCAAAAATAACAACGCTTTGGACGCGGAGTGAAAACAGTTGTGACACGTAAATTTGTTGAAGTATTCACATAATAAATAACGTTTCCTCTTCGCCACGCGTAATGACATAATGCACTTCAGAAGGCGTGTGGTCGTAACTGTAAGGGCTTCTGCTGCTACGGACAACCGTCAGCACGGTAACGACGCTAAGGGCTGCCGTAAACAAAAAACAGAAGGAGGAGGAAAAAAACAAACAACCCCAACACGATCAGGATAAATCGTCGTCTGTGCTCACTATCGAAATCTGGAGACAGAAAGAGGGGAAGGGGGAAGAGAGAGGAACAAGTGGCTTAATTAAATTGGTTTTTTGGTTCTGTGTTGAGTGGCTTAGCATAAAGAGGGTGAAATTAATGTGCATGCTGCATTTTGTTTAATTCATGCAGGAACAAAGCTTATTTCAGGGGGAGATGTGTGCTGCAACAGTTTTTTTTTTCTAAGTTAGTGCATGCAGAAAAATGTGTGCTACAACAGTTTTTTTTGCCTTTTCCCCAGTTAGTGCATGCAGATAGATGCGTGTTGCAGCTGTGAGGGTGACGCCAGAGGTTTGAGTCCATCTTGTGACTCTGGTCGGGCTTAGGTTAATCTGTTTAATCTGTGTACAAAGATGTGGACGGGCAACAATGCACTCAGGATTACTCCTGACATAGGTCACTGACATGCTGCCTCCATCCTTTTCAGTGTCAGGATGAAAATATTTAAACCGCCCAGCTGCTCAGAAGCTTTAAGTTGATAAGACTGTGTCCTATTATTTAATTAAGTTTGAGGTGGTTGTGTGTTTCGGGCGACTCACCGCGGGGTAGGTGTGTCCCACGTTGGCGCCGTGCCGGGTGATGTCGATGTTGAGGTCTTCTTCTGTGGTCTTCAGGTAGACGGGGTTGTCGAAGTTCATGCTCTTCTGGTTCTTCAGCTGCCAGTTTCTCCACATCAGGTAGCCGCCTGCTGCCGCCATCGCCAGCAGCACTGAGGGCAGCGACAAACAGACACAAATGATCAGTTAATGTTCAGTAGAGGACAGCATCCCAAACAAGTACCAAGACCTCCCTTCAGGGGACGAAGTACTCTTTTAAATAAGCTTAAGTGTTCTGAATGTAGAAATCAGTAAAGAGCTATTCCATCTCCAATCATCAGGAACCTTCTGATCAATCTTCTCTGATTGGCTTGAAACCTTATTATAAAATACAGATAGTTGAAATTGGTATCTGTAGCATTTTAGATTGATATGTCAATTATTTTTCAATATAAATAAAATAAAAATTGCTTGTCGACCCATTTTCAGCACCTGTATTGCACCTTTAAACGTGTTTGAATGACAATATTCCTATTAAAACAATACCTGAAAATAAAAAAATATTCCAATATTAAAAGAATACATTTTCGTGGCTGTATTTTTTTTAAAAAACATTTTTGAAACTCCAGAACTCTGTTGTCCTTGGATTTGACTATCAACCAATATCTTTGTGGTACAGCTTGCCAGACTGAATAAGCTATGAAAGTTAAATGAAAATGACCTATTCTTCATTTTGGTTACCCAGTATTTCAAAATAAAAGTATTCTACATGTGTAGTTTCATATTATTGTTATATGCAGCTACATGTGGTTCAGAAAATAGCACTAGCTGACTTCTGGATGATCAGTTTTTTTGTTTGTGCTCAAAGACTAGACTTTTTTAACTTCTTCATTTTTTTCGTTCACCAATAATCAGAGATTATTTGATCTATTTGTCCAATATTGTAGATTGTGAATCAGTGACATGATGAGAAATAACAGAAAATTCCAAGCTTTTATCGTCAATAGTTCCTGAGATACTGTAGTTCAAACAGCCTCAAACATGTAGGAATGACACGCATATGAAAGTGGGTTGATAGTAGTGTTTGATTTATCAAGCTAGAATTCTACAAATATCTTTATTACCTTTTATGAAGAATGTGATGTGTTTGTACGTGCTTGCATGTGCTTTTATTTCCACTCACAGACTGGCAGTATGGCCCAGGCAGCAGCAGATCCTTTGGCTGTAGAGTTCACCTGGATGGATGTGCTGATGTTGGCTTCTGAAAGACAAAAGGGTCAGGTCAACACGTGAACCAACACATGCCGTCAGCAGTAAAAATCTGATGTCCTTTATAAATAGTCTCCTAGCTCAGATTGTTTAATGTGTTAAAAGGAAAGAGATTAGTCGACATATTGTCCTGGTGAAGGTCTTTAAAGGGAACTGGGGGGTTTGAAAGGTCAAGATAATGGCTACTGTTTATCCCCACTGCAAAAGAAACACTAACGATCTAGCAGCGAAACCACCTGAAGAAAGTCTTAAAAGATTCAAAAACTGCAAAATTAATGACATATCTGCAAAACACTGATTTTTAAAAGCTGATTAATTGCAGGAAAACATGTCATTATACAGTCATACACTGGAAAAGGAACGATTTACTCGATTTAACAAATACAGATGACTTGATGTGCACATCATTACACGTGTTGTCTGTTTTTAACTGTTATTGTCTAAATTAATAGCCTTTTTTCTTCCTTTTTATTTAGTATCTGTGATTAAACAGAACATCTGTAGCACAACAGTAAATTGTTGAAAGAAATTATAGCTTATAAATAAAAAAAGCTTTACAGTGTACTTTGGCTCTGAACTAAAATTCATAAATTGAAGAGACATATGAAGAAAACTGGAGAAAAAAAGCACAATTTATTCACTATATACAAATTTAAAATATCTGAAAAAACCTTTTCCAAGTACCCACGGTGACTAGTTCAAGGGAAGTCGAAAAACATGATGTCTGGTTAAGAATTTTGGCATTTTTCTTTTAAAAAGATAAAATAGGATTTGGGTTTTCACAGGGTTAAAATGACTGTTTGGGAAAATGATTCCCTGCTTCAACACTTGGTAATGATCCTACCAAAGCTGCCAACATTCATGAAACACAACTTCACACTTTATAAAAGCTTCTGTGTGGAAACCAGTGAAGAGAACCAGCATGAAAGCTTTGATGGTGGATAAATGAGGTTTAGCACGACAAAAATCAGACACTTTAAAGCAGACACTGCACCTCATAGTCCTACTTCACCGTTTAAGACTTGTTTTTATAAAGCTGTTTGTTGTTGTTTGTTAAAGTGTGTTGTTTTTTTTAAGTGCCAACAAGATTTCATTGTAGAAATGCAATGACAATAAATATCTATGACCCTTGAAAAATGGAAA
This sequence comes from Acanthochromis polyacanthus, assembly GCF_021347895.1. Taxonomy (NCBI): domain Eukaryota; kingdom Metazoa; phylum Chordata; class Actinopteri; family Pomacentridae; genus Acanthochromis; species Acanthochromis polyacanthus. Next base: position 30,899,250 of record NC_067130.1, on the reverse strand, counting down.
CACGCAACAGAAAATCTGCAGTTCTGACATTAAAAATACGAAAATGTATACTTCAAACATCTTGTGCTAATGTGCATTCGGACATTTTTATTACTAAATGTCAATAAAAAGGGAAAAAAACAGAACGTAGCCTGTGGAATCTATAGGAGAATAATTTACAAAACTGATTCAAGCTGGGGTGAATCTCAAAATCCATCTGTTGTCGTACTGGAGTGGTTTCTTTCTTTCTAAAAATAAATGTTAAACTTTGATACAGCAGCGTAGAAAGATGATTTATCATTTAGTTTCCTGGATTTGCATCATCCTTGTCTGGGTGCTGTGATGTGAGAGCTCAGCTAAAAGCAACAACAGACTTGAGGACAAAGAGATAAAACAAAAAGCTCTTGTTGCCAGTCAGTCTGCTCTGCTGACAAATGACCCGCTGATGTCAACCTGAAGCTGCTTTCAGCCACAAAATGAATGATAGAACAACGTCAACGATAAAAACTGGTAACGCAAAGTGAGCCATAAATTCTCTCCGGGGAAGGTAAAGTCAGTCTCCCCACCACTTTGGTCCAGAGTTAAATAAATAGCCATGATGGTGCATTCAGTGCACACCTTCAAGATAAATGGATGCCATTACTTTGGTGCCAACATCAGGTCAAAAGTTTAATTTGTCCAATCATTTGGTTTGTAATTAATCACCGGCAGAACCAACATTCTCAGCTATACTTTGTGTTTAGTGGCAATTAGCAAATGCTAGCATGTTAACACATTGTACCTGCTAAACAACAACACTTCAGAGGGATCAATGGAAGCATGTTAGCATGCTAACTCACAAAATATGAAAATTCTGTATTTTTCTGACTCACTAAAAGGCCAAAATGACCAGCTTCTTTTCAAGTCGCAATCAAGTAGAACATTCTTCAAATTTCTGGGCTCTGACTGAAGTTACACAGTTAAAAATTATTCATCTTCCATGTAAAATTTAGATTTATAGAGCCTTTTTCTTTCACCAGCTGGTTTGTCCTGGCTGGAAATGACAAGTCATAAAAATATTGTAAAACATTGTGTTACTTTTTCTATTTCTATGACTGTTTTTTTATTAAATCTGACTAAAAATGCCACGTCTAAGTTTGTACAGCCTCTTTTTCAACAAAAACAATCCAGCAGTTTTCTAATTACTAACAAGCTTCTTACATGTCTCCACTGAGATTTTATTCCTCCTTCCTTTGCAACAGTCTCCAGCTCTTTGAAGTTGAAAGCTTCCTCACCATCACTGGTCTTTAGTTCCTTCTATACAGATTCTCAGATTCAGGTCTGGACTCCTGAATGTTTGTCTAGGTTCCTGTTAATCATTGCTTGATGGCTTTGGCTGAATGTTCCAGATTATCATCTTGTGAGAAGGTCCAATGCTGCCCAAAACCGAGATTTTCAGCTGATTAACTCCAGAATCTTAATGCCGTCCTCTTTTCTCATGATGCTCTTTACAAAGTTTGACAAGATCTTCTGGCCGATTGGCTGAAAAAAACCCTACTATTACCACCATACTGGACCATGGGGATGGCGTTCTTGAGGTTGAATGCCCCTCCTGGTTTTTTTTCCACCAAATGAAATCCACATCTTTGGGTTCAAAAAACTAACTTTTTGTCTCATCCAACCAAAGAATTGCTAATGAAAAGCCTTCTTGCTTGTCCAGGTGAGCTTTCGTAAAGGCTAGGCAAACTTTTCTTGGTTGGCACCCTTTGAGATTAGCCTCGTTTAGCGTCCGTCTTGAGGTCTTGGGACCAAAACCTTGGTCTTACTGCCGATCATTGGATTCTTCTTGGCCTTTCCCATTTCTGCCACTGCAGGAGTAACTTTTTGCTTCCTATCTTGCTCTTCAAACATTTAGCACACCGTGAAACTCCTTGTACTTTTTGGATTCTGCTTTGCACTGCGGTCACTGACACTTTAAAGCAGATGAGCGATCCTTCTCCCATGTTGTGGGCAGCCACAATGCACAACTCTCTCAGTGACAGACCATAAAAAAAATAATCTCACCATGCTGTTTCGTTTAAGCCATAATTTGTAGGAGTTGTGTCAGTTGCCAGTCAGTTGTATCACCTATTCTCACTTTATAGTCTATCAAAACTCTCTAGAACACAGCAGAAATGACCTAAACTATTCAGGATGATACGGAAGTTACATTTTCTCATCGATTTGTGATGGGTATTAGTTATTTTGGACATGAAAAAAACACATACAAATAGTTAAAGGTGATGACTGATATCTCTGACACCGGGTTTTGTGAATTGTTGATGTCATTTCCAGTCAGAACAAACCCAAAAGTCAAATAAACATTGTAAATCAATATTGGGACATGTTTCATAGCTGGAACTCTTAAAAACAGCCATAATTTATGTTTTTGGCCACTTAGTGGAAGGTCAAAAAATTGGAACACAGCACCAATATTTTACCGCCTTTTTATGCCACTCAGAAGAAAACCACAGAATACCAGCAGTCTTCCCTCAAGATTGAACACGTTTTTACCTTTTCACAGCATCTTTCATCAAAGGCTGGACTCTAAAAACAGGCCGACGTTAATCTAAAACAAAACCGCTCAGGTCTGCAGAGCTTTTGCCCCTGTTGTAAGCATAAATTCTGCCTCTCTCCCAGAGAGCTGAGATCACAGAGTCAGAAAATATGGAGCAGAAGAAAACGAGTCGGCGAGAGTTGCTGATGTCGGCGTCTCTTGTTGCACAAATTCATTTCCTAAAGACGCCCGAGGGATTTGAGTTACACTCCTTTTTTGTTCGGCCATATAACAATCACTTTAATTACCAGATTATCTCAAAATGTAAGTGGAACTTGCACAGAACGTTTTTGAGACAATTTCTCATTTCTGCCACAAGGTGTTGCTCCTGAGTTGTGCTTAGTAACCAGACGGAACATTAGCAGAAGATGTATAAAAATTGGACTTTAACCACTATAATGACCTGAAACCTGATGAATTAAAGTCACAAGAACAAGTGCTGTAATTAAGAAACCAACCAGGGCTCATCTCGTGTTTCGAGTTAAGATTCTCGCATGCTTTCATTCACCAACAGCATTTTTCACAGGATTAAGTCCAAGTTACTGAGCAAACACCTAATGCTAACAAGTTTTCCACTCACTATTTAAGTCTCATGGGTCTGAAATGTTTGACGCATAACCAACACAAACAGCATTCACACATTAGGCCCCAAAATCAACAAGCCAACTCCCTGATTGGATTCTAGCAGTTCAGCAGATGCGAAGCAGGCAACAAACACTCAACCTGCACCGAGTCGAGACACACAAAGCCTCTACTCAGTTTATTTGCACATGGATTAAACGTGAGGTGCGATTAAATCCGAAGGCAAGATAAACAAAAAATCTTTAAAACCACACAAAAAAACTGCAGCCTGAGAATAGAGATGAGAGCAAAGAAAACAGTCAAATCCAAACAGTGCAGCAGAAAAGAAAAGAGTTTTAACAACCATAGACTTTCCAATTTTTTGGACCAAACTTTGACGTGAACTAAATATTGATTTGTGAATAAAAAGACTTCAAGGTTGAGTTTTGTGCAGCTATTCTCCATCAGAGTAAAGTTACAACCAATTCAGTGAAAATAAATGTTTTCTTTACACTCGATTTAACCACTTCGTCATCGTTTACAGATGTTTGACGGCAGGTTCTGCTTCACTTTGCATGCAAACAGGAATAAGCATGCTCTAGAAGCGCATTTATTATGAACCTTGAAGTTGTATGGATGTTTTTTATGATCATACGTTTTTATATTTCTGTAAATATCTGTATGGATGTATGCTGAAAACGACATTCAGACGAAAAGGAAAATAAAGCCAATATTCATGGATTTTCTCTCCAATGTTTCTTGTGTTTCTTAATTCAATTTTGGAATAAACACATTCAGCGTTGTGGCAATGATTGAACCAATCAGGACTTATTAACACTGTTGTAGAGCCAGTCTGGAGTCAGAGTGTTTTAATTTTGAAATAATTTCCATAACGAATGAAAACGGACAACGACGCTCTGATTACAGATGAAAAAATTACAGCTATGACGACAAAATGATTTATTAGTGTCTAAACTGTTGATTTTAACTGAAAAATAAACCACTGTGCCTGGTGGAGTGATTTCTCACATTGTGGGACCTTTTTCTTTTCATACTGAGCCTTAATTTCTTTACATTTTGTGGGCTCTGCAACAGTTACACTGCACCTTAACCTCACATCTGAGTGAAAATTGGTCCCATTATTGCCTCGGTTTTTAGCAAATACTTGAAAATCTACTGCTAAAGTGGTGTTTTATGGAAGACTGAACAGACCACATGGTAGGTGGGATGCAATTACCCTCCTCAGGCTACTTGACCATTTGTTGCAAATTAACTGCCTTAAATCAGTTATCTGTAATGCACCGAGGCTTAAAACATGCCCGAGTGTGCGTCATTACCAAAGAAGAGACCCCAAAGGAGAGACAGAAGACTGTATTGCAAATGCAGCTAAAAGGGAACGTTAAAAATCTCCACACAAGAAGCAATCTCACCATTAATTGCATAGAAAAAGCTGATTCATGAGTACATAAAAGGCTGCAGCCAAAAACAGATGTTTCCCAGCTTAGAAATTCAAAGAAAAAAGGCACTCTGAATCCACATTTTTGAACAACATGCTTCAGAGCGAGCCACCACAACCCAGAGACGAGCAGATTGCAGGCGACGGATGATTGTTTTACCTTGGGGTGGTTGTATTAGAGCTTTCCCATCATCCTTTGCGGGACCTTTGGTAGAAGGGTCTGCCACAGAAAGAGCCGAGAGTCATGCTTTTGATGGCAAAAACATCAGATGCTGGCCTATTTTTAAACTCCGCACATGCAAGCGGGCCTTCTTTGAATATAGACCACATCTCAAGAGGCCAAACTAGTAAATAAACGCCTCATAGACGAAAGAGGGATCCATTTTGTTCAGCGAGAAAGAAGCCAAGACGAACACAAACAGCAGTGCTACATAAAGACAGCCCTTACAGTTCTTCTACTTTGATCCGACGCTTAAGCTGGACGAGCAAAGGAACGACACTGAAGAGCAGTTAGAGATTCAAAGCTGCATCGCACAGTAAACGGTATCGATCAGGACGTCTATCAGTTCCTGTACGATCAGGAAGGACAGCCGCGGCAACAATGAAATCCTTACAGCTGGATCAATATGTGGTTAATTGGAAGAGGGACGGCAAGGTTAGATCTGATAGTTGTGCTGTGTAGGGGCTGGAAATAAATGCACAACATGATTAATGTCGAACAAGCCGATAGTCAGTACAAGATCAGATGAAAGGGATAAACACAGATTTACAAGTTTACTCAATCATGGGAGACACTGCACAAACAAACTAGTAAATATTCGAAAAACGCTTGAGAGAACTTAAACCGCTCAGAGTTTGGTTGGAGTTTTAAGGGTTTTTTCTAGCAGCAGCTAATATAAACTTGAGCCAAATGCATTCTTTTTTAAACTTGTCGTGTCTAAACATGCAGCCCCAAATTGTTTAATGCACTTTCTTCACATGTTCATCGGTGGAGTTCCCCTTAAAGGTTCCATATAAAAAGCCCCTTTTAACAAGTTAAAGTAAGTTTCATGTGTCTGTAGTGTCTGTTTTTCAAGCTTTGGCTCAAAATACTGCACAGATTTTTCATTCTAACCCCTGGTTTTAAGGTTTTAGCATCATTTCAAATCTTTAAAGCATACTATCCCTTTCCGGAACAGGGTAAAAGGTAGATATCTCCCTGTATTTACATAAACTATGTTAAATGAGTATGCGAGTTTGAAGAAGGAAATAAATGGACAGTTGTTTCTCAAATCACACAATGGGGGCATGTAATTAGATTCAAAAACAAAGAAAAACACGATTTTGCTGGAGTTTTCATACATTTTATACTAAACAAATAGCAAAAAACCCAATATCTTCCAAAATGGTGTATATTACCCAAGATGCTTGATAGAACTTGAACTTCTAAGAGTTTGGATGGAGTTTAAGGGGTTTCCATGCTAGCAGAAGCTAATGTAACCTCAAGCTTAGAGGATTCTTTTTCTTTTTTAAACTTTTAGTGTTCAAACACGCAACCACAAACTGTTTAATTCAATTTCTTTACATGTTTAGCACCAGCAAACAGACTAATGTGTTTATTGATGGAGTTCCCCTTAAAAGTTCTATATAAAAAACTCTTTTTAAGTTAATGTAAAGCTCACGTCCTTAGAAAGTGTTTTTCAAGTTTTAGCTCAAAATACTGCACAGATTGTGAACTTTACCCTCCTTTTTAGGGTTTTAGTGCTGTTTCAAATGAGCCGTTTCAGCATCTGTAGCTTTAAATCTGATACATTTCAGAAAGAGGGTTACATCTAGGGTTATAACTCTCTGTATCTACAAATACTCTGTTCAGTGACAGTTTATCATATTCTCTGGGTCCCTTGACTCAATGGGGGGTTGCAAATATGTTCAAAAAAAACAAAAAAATAGATTCAGCAAAAAAAAGTTTTTTTAACCTAAAAATGTCATCTAAGGCATCAGAAAACGGACTTGCTGTACATTTTACATTAAATTAATAGCAAAAATAACCTAGATTTTAATCAGCTAACCAAAGACACACATCGTAGTCTTTGTCAGTTTGAGGAATGTTGACCTAATTAATTGCAGCAGTATTCCCAATGGCAATCTTTCACAAATCTTAAAAAAAAGGAAACACAGGCACTACCACATTTAGAGCAGCTTTCAAATGTCAACTTAAAAATTACCTACATTTATTCTATCGGGCTCAAAGTGCCTGAAACTGCCTTCATATTAGCAAAGTGTCGGGCTGTCTGGACCAGACAATCAGTCAGTCGCGCCCACGTATCGATCGATCATCGATGGGCCAGGTGTGCGACAGCCTTTTATCTCATTCCTCACACACTCATCTTCTGACTTTAGTGCCACACCTCGAGTGCTTTTTCAAGAGAAACTTTCCAAATGTGAGTGGCGTTTTTAGAATTTGACTCACTGCACTGAAACAGCAAAGATAAGCAGAAAATACAAAAAAAAAATCTTGCGGAATAACCGAAGATGCAGACAGGAAGAGGTTATAATGGTAAGTTTTTAGTCGGTTTTTGGATATGGAAAAAGATTTTCAGTGAGAAATGCAGAGTACAATCAAAGGTGTTTACAGTAAAAACTTGAGAAGATACCTTCAGGACTGCAGAAAAGTGAATCTTAATAAATCCAGTAAGGGCTTGGAAAGGATTTGAACTCTATTAGCACATTTAATTCAGACCTAAATTGTGATAAAATACTGGCAAACCCTCAATCTGAACCTGACTGTTTTATAGACAGATGGAATCCGTGATGAATGATACCTTAGGAAACAAACTGGAACTAAGTAGGGTCCCAACAGAGCCAGACAAAGAAACATCCCGTATTTCAGCCCGAGATTGTTCAGCCGGCAGGAAAAGCACTCCCCGGTTGCCTCTAAAGGCGGCTCTATGAATCCCTCTGCGGTAGTTTAAGGTTCAACCCTGAAGTGAAGAGCGGTGCTTATTACTTTCTCTCGCTAACAAGATTAGAGCCGATCAACGCTGCAACCGCACAATGCTTCACAGTTCCTATTCGGTCCAGCTGCAACGGCTGTAAAATGGGATAAATATGTTAGCTGGTGGTTTAGCAAAGAGCAACGAGGCCTTTGGCAAAAGCCCAACTAGGTGGAAAGTGGAGGAGCATTCAGCGAGTGACAGGCATCCCTTTTTTTTTTTTTTTTTTTAAACCACCCACACTATTCTAACCATTTCAACAGTAGCTACAAACACAGACAGGCATGTAAACACAGTTGTAGAAACACACATGCACATAAAGACACTCCCAAGACAACCGAGCGTGCACATAAAGACACTCACTCTCTTGGATGTGCATGCAACCGGACCCAGTCGTGCTTCAATGAATACAAGTTTGCATGGATTCCCATGCTCAGAAGTGAAAGTGTACACTCTCACACATGCCACGGGGATAAAGACGCTCACAAGCTGCGTGAAAGTGTGCACAGAAGAAGGAAAGGAAAACAAAAACAGCACCACACACACATCTCGGCGGTCTGGGTGGCACATTCAGCCATCAGAGAGGCTGTTAAAGAGCCCGGAGGCAGGTCCAGATTCCCAAACAGGCTGTGAGGAGGTGAGTCAGGCTGCAGGGGCATTCACTGCATAGAGGCCATTACATTTCTGTGGAGCAGGCAGGCTGTAAAATGTGCTGCAGAGCTGGTGCAGAGTTCATCTCATCCTACTGTATCATCCACTGCTCTCTATACAAGTCTTGTGTGAAATCATTGCAGCTTTAGACTAAAAGTCAACTTGCACAGGGATTGTTTTTTTTTTAAATTTCAGAATAAGGAGAAGCTGTGTGACCAGAGAAGCACACAAACATCAAGCTACAAACGGCTACTTATGTAGACGTGAGAAAGAAACGCACTATTTTTAATTTTACCACATTGCTACAGTTATTTGTTGTTTAAAACCAAGAACAACACCTTTCTGAGCTAAGAATGTGAAGCATTATAGTGTCTTTTGATTCCATTTTCAAGTGTAGTCACTCAAGGTTTCCTTCCACGTGTTTTTTCCTTTGAAAAAGCTGAAACCTTAATCCTGGTTGAAGTAAATAAGGCATCATTACACAGTAACTGGAGGTAAATGAGTTTACTTCTACACAGCTTTTGCCTCCTACAGCTTCCCAAATACACTTAAAGAATTTCAAAATGCCTACACAGTTTGCACAGTAAATTGGAGAAATTTACTTTATATTAGTAAAAGTAGCAGCGTGCTAGCATGTTAGCGTGCTAAGAGCTGATCAAAAGCACTAAACATACAGATGACATTGGAATTCTGAGATGATGAAAAGTCAGAGGATCACCAAGTGAAAGCAGGTAGGAGTTAATACTTTAAACCTCATCTTATTTGTCTTCAGACATTAGTTTAGGCTTTGGATTGGCTGTCTTGTTTGTTTTGCTAACTGAACAAATTCATCACAATCCACAATAATTCCTGTGCATGGCTAAAAACCAGAGGTGTTACCAGAGAAAGACGAGCTGTTGAAAGAATCCATCTATTACCGATAGCTGCTTTATTCTTTGGAGGTAGCTAACCGGTAGCTAATGACCTTATAAATCCATAACAGTGATCAATAACATGGAATGAACTCTGTGGACATTAAGTCTTGTGTTGGAGACAACCATTGGCATTCCTGATGCCATTCCTATTGTGCATTTTGAGACATTTATCACACAAGAGCTCTGACTAGTTCAGAAATCCTTTTTATAAGCAAGCCAAATTAATCGTTAATCATTAAGCGTCACAGGAGACTTTGTCATGGGTGCACTTCACCACCTAAACTCCCACAATACTCTGTTTTCCAAGCAGGTAGAAGTAGTCTTGGGTTAACACATTTCCTGACATGCATGTACTTCATCTTCTGCCTTATCAGTTAATGTATTTTTCAACAGCAACTACTTTAACAGTTAATAATTAACATCCCTACTTTCTACTGTGGGAGGAAGCTTGAGCACCTCGAGGAAGCCCATATATGCCCAGAAAGAACATGCAAATTCTAAAGGGAAAGGCTGAACTGACCAGCAAGTTCAAACCCAGAACTTTGTTGTTGTGAAGCAACAGTGTCAACCACTTCAACACCATGCCACCCCAACTTAAAGAGTCACGAACAGAAGTCTAGACGAGAATACTTCAACACCAAAGATGTTGGATTTGTCAAACATAGCCAACTGTCTGCCTTATAACAGCTAAACCAAGAAACATCCAGCTAATTGTGGTCTTGTACTGAAGATCTTCTAATATAGGGGCAAACTTAAGATTTTCTTTTTACACACTCACATTTCACTGGTGACTCTGCATGTAGTTTTACGTTTCAGTGAGCATTGAAAATGCAGTGACAGTTCTCTCCCCATTCATTTCAGATAGATATCCCGTCTTATTAGCCCAAACTAACTGCCCAGGGGCATTACCTTTAAGGCTGCCACAAGGCAAGACTTCCCTATAAGGACTAAAAAAAACTTGACAAATACAATTTGAACATGATAAAATGCTTAAAGGAAAAATATTGGATTCAAGATTTATGTTCAGTCTTTTGAACAGAAATACCATCAAATTTTTACAATGAAGTTAGTGATGATGCCTTTTTGCCTCAAGACATTTGGCACAATTGGGTGAAAACAACTGCTGACATAACCCCCAATGACACTAAATTTAGTGTCATTGATACCAAGCAGTCCTGTGCCACAACACATGCTTGAATAAATGTTGACATGGTGGATGGAGAGATGAGCATTACAATCAAAAACGACATCCTCCAATACGTTTCTTTCCCCCCCATTAATTGAGGGTAGCTTTGTTGAAAGGCAATTACTCTTTTTCCACTTTTCAATGCAGTAAAGTCAATGCGAAGATCACTACTGCTAGAGCAGTTGGGGTTAAGAGCCTTGCTCAAGGGCACAACAATGATATGGTGTTGATTAAGAATGACAAAAGCAGCTTTTAAGCATCCTTACATTACTAATCTTTGGGCTACTGCCTCCATGTGTTATGTATAAGAAGCTAGCCACAACTTCTACCTAAGAGATACCAAAAAAGTTGACAGATTTCACCGATATACAAAATGAAACTGCAGCATGTGAGCAAAATGGAAGCGGAGTAGTACTTTAGAGATCATACAGATGCTATTACTGGAAAGGACAGGCTGCAGAAGCTGTCAAGACTCAGCACTCGCTTTAAAACAGGGGAGAAAGTAGAGAAGAGTCTTAAAGAAACCTCAACAGGCTAACTAGGCAGACTTTCACTCAGGAGGACGGCAGTGCTGAGAGTTGTCAGGGAGATGCTCCAGCACTTTGTGTACACCAGTGTCTCGGTCTACAGCTTGAGCCCAATTAGGCGAGTATGTGCGCTGAATTTAGCTGTCAGGTTCCTATCCAACGCTGCTGCAGCATGAAAAGGCTAATCTGTGGGAGCGCAGAAAGGAACTGAACTGCTCAAGACAAAGACAACTGTAAGGGGAAAAGTACAGCGTTTCCAAGCAACCTTTTCCCAGCCAAGAAAAAGGAAGCATATGGAGAGCAGAGCCGGAGTTTTAATCAGTTTCATTTAGAAAAAGCAGCAGTTCAGTCATAATGAGTCTCGCATCTAAAGATTCACATTCTGCTCTTTTGTCAATTACATACAGTAAGCAAAAAGAGTCAAGTAGATTTCAGAACTTTATAGGAGCGAGTGAATCTTAGTCAACAGAAGGCTGGGAGTTGATTCAAACTAGTACAAACTGTTGAAACTTAATTTACATCATTTTTACTTATATTAATTCTGTTTTGACTTGGTTTTGTCAAAGTACAGAGACAAAAGGTTTAGCAAAAAGTGAAACTGTTCAAAAATAATTGGACTGGAGGTCTTGGTGAGTTATAGATCAAATATGACATGTGGTGTTCCCCAAGGATCCATTCTTGGTCCTCTTCTGCTGTTACCAAAAGCTAAAGTTATCGAAAACAAATTATCAAATCAAAAGTATGTGGGCAACAAAGAACTACTACAAGTTACTATGGCCTCATTTAATTACTGATTAAAACAAAAAGTCTTCACACAGGTGTGTACGAAAAAGATGACGAGTATTCCTGCTCACTGTGAAGCTGGAAAAAAAAAATGCATTCATTAGCACCATGTTTCAATGCTACATCTTAATCAGGCAAACAGTTTGATGCAAAGACAGAAGCCATTTTAAAAAGGGTGTGGTAATGAGTTTGCCATGAATGAATGTACTCTACATACCATAGAGAGCTATAAAATACCAAAACATTACACCAAAATGGCTATTTTCAATATAAGAATAAGAAATATAACAATGAACATACAAAGAATGGGCAAAAAGCCCATCATGGTCTCAAAAAGACCTAAACTCACAGGTTGCATATGTAGAATAACCTGCAATTACAATGGAAAACATACCCAAGAAAATACAATTCTAGGAGATAAACACAGCAAAAAGGAAAGGTGAACACCACAGTAATACATTTCTCCCCATTACAATATGGAGAAAAATAATCATAAAAAATCTTAATAAAGCAAATTATTTGATTGTAATTACAGGTTAATCTACACATTCAACCTGTTAATCTCGGTCTTTTTGAGAACGTGGCCAGCTTCAAGCGTTCATATTCTCGGATTTTACTCATGGTTATATTTCCTTTTTTTTGCTATATTTATGATTATTTTTCAGTTGCTATCAAATATATTCACTTGGTGGAAAGCTTTGGTATTTTGTACCCCCATATGTTCATTGGTGGCGGGGTCACAGCCACTCCCCAAACTATCTGCCTGATAAAGGTCTAGAATGGAAATGTTGCACCCATATAATCACTAAAAAACTGCATTGAACACTTACTGACTAGTTGTGCCAAAACACCGTCCCCTTAATCAAAATGAACTTTAAAAATAATACCTATTTTTGGTGCCAAAAATAAAAATCAGTGCTCACTTTTGGACACCTCTGTCTTAGATCTGGGGTAGTTCATATAGTTTAAAGTCTTAGTGTTCTCGCATATAATTCCATTTCGTTTCCAACTTTGTCCAAAGTTGATATTTGGCCCAGTTTCAATGTGACCTCTGTTCTAACCCAAAACAAATCCCTGCTATAGCTTCCAAAATCTTACAGCAAGTCTTTTAACAATAGTGGAGGCTGGCAGCAGACTCACACCAGTGGTTTTGAAGTGACACATCTAACAATCACACATGGGTGTTTTTGCCCATTCAGCTGTCAGAGCCTCAACATAGCCACAATCCACTTGGAGTCTGGAGAACTGAAGATCAGGACTTAACCCAACAACAGGCACAAATGAAGCGGAGGATAGCGCTCAGCAGCCACTGACAACGACTGGGGGAAGGATCGACCTCGGGAACTGACACAATTGAGCTGTCAGAACGAGACTTTCAAAAGGCGCCGCAGCAGAGATGTGAAGAGGGCTGAGGCGCCGAAAACTGGATCACAACGACAACTGACGCAGCTACTGTTCAGCTGTCAAGACGACTGAACGCGGATAGACAGCTGGGTTTGTGGCTGGCATGGATACAGATAGAAGACGAGACTCTGAGGGATCACAGACACACCGAGGAAGCATGTTTATGAAGAAGGGAGACTCTTCTTTTCACATCAAAGCCAGTTTAACCGATAAAATTCATTCTGCTTATTCACAACCCATCGAGTGTTTTAGTCGGATCACCTGTGAAATCCTGCCTCCTATTTTTGGCTTTTCTTTCAAACCAGTTCTTCCTGAAGGAGAGGCACACAGGAGACCAGCAGCATTTTAAATTAAAGCTGAAGCGGAGAGGATGATGCATCTTCAGTGTACAGTTATGCACATTAACACAATGAGCAGCCACAGGGGTTACATTCGTTTTGTGGTTTATCTGGCTCCCTTTTCAGCACCAGTGTAGCCGGTGTTCTCCCATGAACACAGTTACATCAGCCTGCTGGATTATTGGCAACATTTCCCCCAGGATACCCATTAGTTTCACTTTAAAATATCCTTCCCCTTCCTGAAATTTTTCCAGCATTGCTAATACTTACTCTGCCATACTTAATGCATTATTGATATTCTGGCTAGTGCACCACATAGGAGAGAACCACAGAAAAAATATGGAGTCGTTTGTGAGCAGAATAACAATTTTTTGATGCGTTTGATATCTCTCAATCACCAAACTTCTCATATTTCTAGACCAACAATTCCTGATTAAATGACAAATGTAATTGTGTGAGATTAGTTTTTTTTCTCAGTTGATCAGGAATCATCAGGAGTGCAGTTGGCTAAATGTATTTTCTGAAGTAAAGGTTCATAGAAACCTGCTGAAACTTTACCTCACTGGGTTCTTCTACTGTGTTACAACTTCCTAACAACATGTTGGATTTGTTTTACACTCTGCTAGGACCACGTTTGCATATTTTATCACGCGCTGCAATGCAGTCCTGCCATCTGGTGAAGCAGTTTGGTGAGAAATTAGGGAGTGCTTGGTTTGGTGCAACAGACTTCCCTGAAAAATCATCACGAAACGCTCACTCTATACATAAATGAAGGATTAGTTTGATTTCAAAATGGCCAAATGCGCAGCCTGAATTTTCCATGCAGGATTTCAAACAATCAAACAGACAGTACTAGTGTTACAGAACTAGAGCAATTAGCAAACCACGTAGCATCATGCCTCACAAGGATTGTTAGCAATTTTCAGATCTATCTGAGCATTACAGAGGTTTCATACGTTCACGTAGAGGTATTTGTTTTAATCATTAAGAAGCTTGCAAGTTTGGTGCAGTGAGGTTGAGGTGTAAACATGAATCAACAAAAAGCCCAAAAATGAACTTCAGCAGGGTCTTGTAACTCACCAGGTCTGCAGCGGAGGCCGTCGGCAGCCAGCTCCTGACCCTCTGGACACACACAGGTGTATTTGGGGGAGTGTTTGTTGATTTGCGGTGCAGGCAGGCACATGTAGCTGCAGTCTCCATTTTCACCTTTCTCCGTGCACCAGTTCGTGCCTGCACACAAGAGTCAACACATTAGCTTCCTTGACATACAGAACAATCTGCAAATCAAAGCTACAGTAAGCAAATTTCCCATCAGAACTAAATGTAACAATTATTCTTATGTAGTCCTGAACCTGTTTAAGCACCCTCCTCTGCTCTAACATCTACAGATGCATATAGTGCAAGGTTCAAGGTTACTTTATTCATATCCATGATTTTTTTTTTTTTTGCAGAAAAATGATTGCATTTAGCATTCCATTACAAAACAGACCTTGAACTTCACAGACCTGATCGAGTGAAAAGAAAACGTGCTCAGTGTTCAGCCATTCACCAATACAGCAGCAAGGATAGGATTAAATAAAAAGAATCAAGAACAAAACGATAAAAAAAAAAAAAAACCTTGGGAAATAAAAGCAATCTCTGGGACACAGAACAGGACAAGAACAAAACTTTTACAAGTCACAATAGTAAACAGAGCTAAGAAATAAGATAAAATTACAAGTGTGTTGGTTAACAAAAGTGCAAGATGGACATCTGCACAGGTGAAGCAAATTGAAGGACTTCAGCATATGAGGTCTGAGCAAGATTAACGTGTTTTTCACTAAATTTTAAAACCATTCCACTACTTATCTGAAAAAACAGCTTCTTTCTTAGCTTCTCCAAGAGGCTTTCAACCACGTCACATGGTTACATCAACAGGTGGAGTTTGCTAATGGAGCTGCCCATCTCCTCTGAGCTGAATCAAGCTTTTAAGATGATCCAAGTGGCTGCATCATGTAATCAAAGGCTGCTAGGAACAAATTCATGGGCAGAGCGTATTGAAGCTGTTTAACCTTAAAGAGAGAAGCTAGTATGCTGATCCCTGCTTCTATAAATCTCAGCTACATGACATCAGAAGCTATTAGGTTTGTGTTAACAACAATGCATGATTACAGCTACATGATAATTATCATTAGTAGTTTCCACTCCTTAATCGTGTGTAATTATAGTAATTTCTGATTAACCTTATCTCAGAAAATGGAAGGTCTTCAGAATCAGCCTTGATATGGTGGATGCTGTGATGTCACTGAGTTTACAGGAAGAAATAAACGTCTGTTCCCTCACAGTAAGCTCCTACCTGACAGCTGAATCAGCTCGTGGTAAACGATGATGTCCTGGGGGTCGTTCAGGTTGCTGGCCAGCGTCACCACATCGGATCCGGTGAACTTGTTCGCACCGTAGATGGCTTCATTCTCACCGTCTGTCCAGAAGACTCGATCCTGTTGAAAAAGGACAGAAAAATGAAGCACATTTTTCTCTTAACAACTACAAGATTTCTAAATTTCAAGCTGTGTCCATCAAAATGACACAAACCAATGCTCACTAATTCACAACAAAGCAGAAAACAGTCAACTAAACTATGTTAGTCTAAAAACAAGTCTTTGTTTTAACCAACCAAAGTTCATTTAACCACAAAAAAAAACGTAAAAAATCTGTTTTAAGTGAGCAGTCAGTTATTTTAGCAAGAATTTTAGCGGCCACAGTATTTAACAACGTAAAAACAGCTCATTGCCGGTCATTTTTGTCTTCATGTAATCAACACTAACAAAATATGTGAATAAAAAAAGTTCTCTCTACAAACAAGATCCAACTTCAACCTGAATCAAGGGAACTAAGCAGAGCTGCATCCATATGAACCTATATCCGACATGTGCATCTTCTTACACACGTGGACAAAATTGTTGGTACCCCTCAGTTAAAGAAGGAAAAACCCACAATTCTCACTGAAATCACTTGAAACTCACAAAAGTAACAATAAATAAAAATTTATTGAAAATTAAATAATCAAAAACAGCCATTACTTTTGAATTGTTGATTAACATAATTATTAAAAAAAACAAACTAATGAAACAGGCCTGGACAAAAATGATGGTACCTCTATAAAAGATTGAAAACTATTTGACCAGAGTGACATGATTAACTCAGGTGTGTCATTTAATTGACATCACAGGTGTTTCCAAACTCATAATCAGTCAGTCTGCCTATTTAAAGGGAGACAAGTAGTCACCCTGCTGTTTGGTGAAAAGGTGTGTACCACACTGAACATGGACAACAGAAAGCGAAGGAGAGAATTGTCCCAGGACATCCGAAAAAAAATTATAGACAAACATCTTAAAGGTAAAGGCTATAAGACCATCTCTAAACAGCTTGAAGTTCCTGTGACAACAGTGGCTCATATTATTCAGAAGTTCAAGACCCACGGGACAGTAGCCAACCTCCCTGGACGTGGCCGCAAGAGGAAAATTGATGACAAATTGAAGAGACGGATCGTTGGAATTGTATCCAAAGAGCCCAGAGCAACCTCCAAAGAAATTAAAGGTGAACTCCAAGGTCAAGGTACATCAGTGTCAGATCGCACCATTCGTCGTTGTTTGAGCCAAAGTGGACTTCATGGGAGACGACCAAGGAGGACACCACTGCTGAAAAAAACTCATAAAAAGCCAGACTGGAATTTGCAAAAATGCATGTTGACAAGCCACAAAGCTTCTGGGAGAATGTCCTTTGGACAGATGAGACCAAACTGGAGCTTTTTGGTAAGGCACATCAACTCTATGTTCATAGACTCAAAAACCAAGCATACGAAGAAAAGAACACTGTCCCTACGGTGAAACATGGAGGAGGCTCAGTAATGTTTTGGGGCTGCTTTGCTGCATCTGGCACAGGGTGTCTTGAAAGTGTGCAAGGTAAGATGAAATCTGAAGACTATCAAGGCATTCTGGAGAGAAATGTGCTGCCTAGTGTCAGAAAGCTTGGTCTCAGTCGCAGGTCATGGGTCTTCCACCAGGACAACGATCCAAAACACACAGCCAAAAACACCCAAGAATGGCTGAGAGAAAAGTGTTGGACTATTCTAAAGTGGCCTTCTATGAGCCCAGATCTGAATCCCATTGAACATATGTGGAAGGAGCTGAAACATGCCATTTGGAGAAGACACCCATCAAACCTGAGACAACTGGAGCTGTTTGCTCATGAGGAGTGGGCCAAAATACCTGTTGACAGCTGCAGAACGCTCATTGACAAATACAGAAATCGTTTAATTGCAGTGATTGCCTCAAAAGGTTGTGCAACAAAATATTAAGTTATGGGTACCATCATTTTTGTCCAGCCCTATTTCATTAGTTTGTTTTTTTAAATAATTATGTTAATCAACAATTCAAAAGTGATGGCTGATTTTGATTATTTAATTTTCAATAACTTTTTATTTATTGTTACTTTTGTGAGTTTCAAGTGATTTCAGTGAGAATTGTGGGTTTTTCCTTCTTTAACTGAGGGGTACCAACAATTTTGTCCACGTGTGTAATTCAGATCTTCAGAACCAAATGTTTAGCAAAATGTGTGAAGAAACTGTTGCATACAAAAACCATCCAAAACCATGGACAGACAGATTCTAAAATCACAAATTCAACCATCTGTGTGCTGACACCCTCTGTGTGGCGTTCTACTCTCTGCAGACGCCACCTGTCAAAAATCGCATGACGAAGGTGGCTTTCGCTGCTCATGTCAGCCCTGTTCAGTACGTGTTTATGTGTGTGAGGGTTTTTAACAAGTGACAACAGTGCTGACAAGCCTTCACGGTAAAATCTACTTTGAATGAAAACACTACAGCTCAGACACGACCCGCACCTTGAACACAGCGTGTTCTTGTGAATAAATGTGTCATCTGTCTGCATGTTAGCAGTGTGCGAGTGGGTGTAGGTGAAAATGACAGCAGGAGTGCCACATGTCCTTGATTCGATGATTCCAAAAGACTGCACGCGTTTAATTCCAGCTTTTGAAATGGCAGATTGTAGTGTTGGTACTTAACATTTGCACTGTCGTTCAGATAAGAGGGTGTGTATCCAACAAGTTCTGTGAGTTAAACCATTAACAGAACAGATTTAAAAGGATTATTCAGGTTTGTCTCAACGTGCCATATTTCCAATTAGTGCGGCCATTTACTAACATTACCCCTTCTGCCTCTGTTGTAGAAGTTTGCTGAAAAGAGGAGTCAGGATTACAGAGTATATTATCAGGGCAACCAAAGTGAGGTCCCTTCATTTGAAACCTTCAAGTTTAAAGTAAACACAAAAATCAGGCTCTTGGAACCACTAGCTGCATTACATATCAATGCAATTTTAGTTTATAAAGCACCACTTCACAGTGAAAGTCATCTCCACTTAACTTAGTAAGGCCAAAACATAGCAATACTACAGAGAGAATATAAATAATGTAGACGATTTATTTTGGCAACAGTGGAAAGAGAAAAAAAAAAAACCTCCCAAGAAGAAACCTCCGTCAGAACCAGGCTCAGGGAAGGCAGCCATCTGCCTCGACCAGTCGGGGTCAGGTTGCTGATCGCTTTAAAAGCTTCCACTGACTGTTCAGTTGATTTTGAGAAAAGCATCAATAATTATCAATGCTGCAAATTCACATAAATGAGTTAATAAACTGCTGTGCACAAATGAATTTGCAGGTAAAAGGTTTTCCAAAAATGTCTGTACGAGATGCTCAGACCCAACAACAAACTCTTAAATGATTAATTTTTGTGTCGTTCATTTACCAACATCTCTACAACAGAGGTGGATAGCATGAAGTTAGCATGACCTATAGAGACATTATTAATTGGAAATAGTACAGATTGAAATAAACCAGAATTATTTGTAAAGCTAAACGTCTTAGCGGTGTCCTTCCATCATATTCTGAATGTTTCATGGATACAGTTGTGTTCATAAGTTTACATACCCTGGCAAAATTTATAAAAAAAAAAAAATCTCCCATTCTTTAACAAAAGCATAAATGATCAGAGCAAATACAATTGTGTGATAATAGATCCTCCAGAAAAACGCGGGCTAAAATCCTTGATTATACGAATAAATATACAGGGTTTTCATGCCATTTTATGCGGGAAAATTGCAGAAAGTTGCAAAGTATGCGAATAGTTGTGAAATATGCAAAAAGATGCCAAATATGTAAGAACTGGGAAAAAAGGTGATTCTTCTCCTACATCCTGTTACTCGGACACACACATCCCTTACTGAGGTTAAAACACTTTCCTATTCATTTTTAAGAAATTGTAATTGGGGTTTAACCACACACGCGCATACACACCCCGGTGCGCTCCTTCACTCACACACACATCCACCCACACAGCGCACTCCCTGGAGAAGTTATGGAGAAGTGCTGCAACACGGTTGATTTTCTTCGGTGCTCCAGAATGATGTTGCACGGGGTGCAAAAAAGTTTGCCCCCACTTTCGTGCAGTAAATCTGGGTACTGTTTTGCCCGGTCTCTGACTGAAATATTCGTAGGTAAATGTGATCTTTGAGCATTCGCCATTCTTGTTTTTCATCTGAGCGCCGCATCAGCTCGTGCTTCTACTGTGTGTGTGAATGCGCGAACTGATGACGTCAGGCCGGGCGTCACATAAAAACCCACTCACAACTCCATTTATATCGGTTATAGTTTTCTCATTTTATGCGGGAATTGTGAAATCAAGCGGGACCCGCATATTTCTCTTTTTTTTCGTGGAAATGTGAGATTCTTGCAAAAAAATTATGTGCCGTTTTGCGGGGATTATGTGGCCTTTTGGGAAATAATTGACCCCCGCATAATCAGCGGCATTTTGGTGATTAATGCAGGAATTCATGCAATCGCATAATCGCGTTTTTCTGGAGGGTCTAAAATAAATAACTTTGACCACTTACCCCAAATGAAAAGAAGGGAAAAGGGACAATATTTCACCAATTTTTCCAGGATATGGAAACATATGAGCCCAATTGTAATATGATGCAGAATTAAAGTTGAGTAAAATTTATTGCATCTCTAATACGTCTCACTTATTTTTGAACCACAAAATGAACTGTGTGTAAATGCACCACGTGTCTTCTCAAGCTGTAAACACACAATTTTCTACTTAATCCACATTGACAGGCAGGAAAAAGCAAATATTGGACCAGGAAATAAAGGACAACAACGTATGATATGATTAGAGTTGTATTGTCTAGAAAATCTCCCAAAAATATGACTGTACCAACACAGAAACGGTAAGAAACAAGTCCACTTCAATTTTCTGCAGGAAAGTAAAAGAGAGAAAAGAAAGATGCAAAATTTGGATGGAAAGATGGCTGCAGAAACAAAAACAACGAGGACTACAAGCTTCACAGTGAGGTGAATGTGACTATGCACCCAAAAAATGTTGAATTTAATATAAAAAAAATACAAATTCTGAGGCAATACTATCAAGCAGGGTCAAGATAATAGACAGTCTTGGATCAAACAGCCATTTTAAACAGTTTTGCTATTATCCTGACATATGTGACCCTGACAGCCTTCAAACTACCGAGAGATACCATAAACTATGATTTTATCTCCTTGTCAACACCATCTGAAGCAAACTAGAACAGATTCTGTCCACCTTTGTCTCAACCAGAAGCAATAACTGGCCCAAAAGTGAAAATTAACTGAGAGAAAAGGGTGAAAGAAAGAGTTAAAATACCTCAAAAACAGTGAGAGCGAAGGGATGAGCCAGATACTCTGAAGACTGGAGCACTTTCTTCCTGTTGTCCCCGTTCAGGTCGACGCTACAGAGCATGTGCAGCTTGGAGTCGACCCAGTACAACCTGCCTTTGATCAAATCTGGGGAGGGGGGGAGAAGAAAGGAGGTCAGGACAAGGTGAGAAATAAAGGAGAAGAAGGAGGGAGAATAATTGAAACAAGAGAGTGCGGAACAGACAAACGGTCAAAAAGAGGAAGGAGGACGAAGTTGAGAGGGAAGAAAAGAGAATTAAATCAATAGAACATTTCATTAACGAGGGCAGATCGATGGCTTTTTCACATTATGGTGAAGCAGCCACAAAGAAAAAGAAACAGAACAAGGAGAACATTTGATTACGTGATCTGGTCAGCTTCACCTCAGGAGTCATGGATAATAAATGTATGAATTTAAATGCTTCTTCAAAATTCAAAAATTCTCATTTTTGCTAAAAAAAAGTTATGTAATTGTAATCATTTTAAACTTTTTAAATGTCTTGAAATTCAACTTTCGCAGCTTCTTGACTGTTTAATATTTGAAAAGCAGGAATAGCAGATGATCAAACACTAAAAGCAGTTAAAGTGGCAGCTGAAAACTACAAGAATAAATAAAAATAAAAAATTAAATAAAACGTAGTTCACCAGTCAGGTCAGGAGTAAGTGTAAAAAGGAGTAAAACATGGCAAGTATGAACTCTGTTGAACTGCAAACACATATTGGTTCTTTAGTGTGTGTTCCCACCTAGAGTGATTCCATTGGGCCACTGGATATCTGTCGCCACCAGAACTTGTCGGTCCACTCCGTTCATACCAGATTTCTCAATCTTAGCTGGTTCGCCCCAATCAGACCAATATAAAAACCTAAAGGACCAACATAAAAACACACTCGGGTCAGAAAATGTACATTACCAAATGGAGATATAACCTGACAACACATCTTTCTACCTACCCGGACAGCGGATCCACAGCGATGGAGGCCGGTTCTTTGAGGCCGCGGTTGAACAGAACTTTCTGCTTGGTGCCGTTGAAGTTGGCGACGGAAATGGTTTTGGTGCTGAGATCGGACCAGTACAGGTTCTTGTAAATCCAGTCCACGGCGATTCCCACCGGGATCTGGACGTTGTCGATCACCTTCTTGTGGCTGCCGACGTCCCCACGTTTATCCAGCACGGTGCTGGGAGGACAAAAGGGAACAAAGGTGGTCAAAAAAGTGGAAGTTTTACAGTTTATACACATAAATATGAACGTTACTGTGGTGGAAACTCAGATAACAGACATTAAGATCTCAGTTAGTCACAACTGAATTTCTTACTGCACACTCTTTCTACCAATTATTGATAATTTTCCCAGTCCAATGGAAGATGAAGTACCTGTCACCATTTGTGTTGGATGGCAGGAGTTTCAGGTACTTTCTAAGACGTTATAGCTGTTTTTGACAGCAAAGGAGGATATGTCTCTATTAAACCAAGATCCATTACAAGATACCATTACTGCCCATTTAATATTTAAAAAAAAAAAAAACTATCATAACAAAAACTTTGGCCAAGACAAAAAATTATGCATTTGAGTCCAGTAAAACATAATTGAACTGTAACAACAGTGTAGATTCCTACTACATTATTTTGCATAGAACTAAGATACAAAACCCTAACAACCAGTCAAATATGTCAAATTTGGCAATTAACTTAAACGTTCCTGGAAATTCCAAACCAGTATGGACGCTTCACTTCAACCGAGGTTCCATGTTCAGAAAATAAAATTAGAAGTCATATATACTAGAGTATTGTGCTGTACAGTGAGACTCCCACAGTTCTACAGCCTCCCTGACTCCACCGTTGGAGACACCAGTAGCTCGGCTTTAACTGTCATGTAAACTTTAAAATCCAATCCGCAGCATTTTGTTCTGTCTGGTCTACCTATAAATGGCCTTCTGGCCCAGGTCGGCCCAGAAAATCATCTGCTGGTTAAAGTCAGCGTCCAGAGCCACGGTGTTCCTCTGCTGCTCCACGATCTGGGTGTACTCCTTCCTCTCCAGACCCAGGCGGCGGATATCTCGTCGGTTAGTGAAGATCAGGCAGGGCTCCTTACCTGAGGACGGGAAATATTTAGTTAAATCACAGACAGAAACTGAAGGTCAAACTGAGGACTCTCTGGTTTCATTTTCTGCTGCTGCAGGCTTTTACTCTTATTAGACTTAATGGATATTTTTTAATTTAATCCTCTCATTAAATGTTAAAAACATCTTAACGTGCTGTTTCCTTTCTAATCTTCCATATCAAACAGACTCCGTTATAAAAGAACTATTTGGCGGTCGTGTAGAACCTGGAAAATTCAGATTTCTGATAAATGTCAAAGTACAATTTGGCATTTTTTTTATTAGGTATTATCTGTTCACAGCAAACAAAGAAGCACTGTCAGGATTAAAAATACAAAGATGGTCTTTGTCAACAAGCAACACAATAAAGTCTTTTTACTGCAGAAACAAACAGCATGTGATCAAACAAAAGGATGACAGAAGCGCCTGAACTACAGCCTCAGAGCCCTTCTGATTACATTTCATTTTACTGGAACTAGCTGTTCACACTGAAATAGTTCAATTCTACTTTTTTCAGGCTTTTAAAGGTCTGAACGAATAATTATTGGGTTCAAGTAAACTTTACCATGTATGAGGTCAGACAGTCTCAAAAAAAGAAAAAGCACTTCTGCTGCACTCATTTATATTACAAACCAGAATCATTGACATTCATGATCAGGGTCTTGACTCAAAGCCACAGGGCACCATGATGCACCCTTTTCAGGGCAGACATTGTTTGATTTGTCTCTGAAACAAACTGTACTGATGACAGTTATGTTCCACTAAGGTCCAGCGTTTTTTCCTCCTCTCTTATTGAACAAAATTACCAGTAAAAAAAACAATCTCCATCCACATGAAAGCCCAAAAGTCTGACCAAAGACATGCGGTGTTACAACCCTAACCCAGGAGGTTACCAATGATGATGCATTAAAAAAAATGGCGAATCACATGCACAGGCGAGTATTCGGATCTCAAAATTAATATCTGGATGCGACCGTCACGACCGAATATTCGAGTCCAGCCCTACTTATTTGCATTTTGCTGGACTAAAGACAATTTCACAAAAGCATATCTAGATCCAAGTAGAAATACTTCACCCAAAACCTGAAAAAAACAAACTAATTTTAGTCAAGAAAAAGGCAACTCTTTATTCTTTTAATTCACCTGGATATTCTTGATAATACTGTACATATCCAGGTCTTTTTCATAACTGGAAAGCACTCATTTGGCATTTTATTTTATTAGGTTTACTCATTTAATACTACTGCAATCTGACAACATCCCTTTGATAAATGTGACCTTTATGAAAATTAGAGTGTTCATTTTATTTTGAAAGCCTGTTATTTGTGTACACACACCGGTAAACAGGAAAAACGCAACATTAGAAATCAATACTATGCAATGAAAAGCAACAGACACTACAGGCTCTGACATATCTCCCTTTCAGCAGGAATGAAGTGGTAAACACAAAAGGAGAATAAAAAGTGGTGCATCTGAAAGGCTGTTCTGTTGTCCTGTGTTCCCAGCTGTCGACTCACCGACAGCCTTGCAGACGCCGGTGGTCGGATCCATCTGGTAGCCGTTGTGGCATTCACACTTGTATCCTCCCTTCAGGTTGATGCAGATCTGACTGCAAATGCCAGGATTCAGACACTCGTTTATGTCTGCAAACGGAGAGAGAAAGTAGGATGATGAGGGCCAAGAGAAGAGCAAGAGAAGGCAGCTGCTGTCTGACATGTTTAATTATCAACTCTGCTAAACGCCTCAGTTTGGCTAATCACACGTTTCCACACGGCTCAGATACGAGCACAAAACAGCTGCAAGATGCTCCTCTTTTAACAAAATTGCACCTTGCTTGTTTAAATGGATTATTTTCCTTAAACATTCCCAGGATCTTCATGTGTGCTCAGGATGCAGAAAATGCAAATTAAAACCTTTAATTGCCGACGTTCTGCCAGATTGCTCCACAGCAACAAGTTGCTCTCTGCAGAATTACATGTAAATTCTCAATGTTTTCAAGAGTTTAGTGGTGATTTCACATCTGAGAGTAGATTAAATGCTCATTCCAGTTGGGATTACACACATTTACCAACATCCAGAGCAGCGTTTGAGGCCCAGATTGGCTCCATAACACAACTGTGTCGGATCAGTGCCTCCTGAACGTAACCAAGAGGATTTCTGCTTTTAGGGAAACAGATTACAACACGGCCCAACGCTCAAACCCTGCGGAGGCCAGAAAGAGCACAATAACACCATAGAGTGGCTTAACTCACAACAGCAGCCCACTGTGTGTCCGACCCGCCCGTCTGGATTAGTCATTTCTAAGCGACAGACTTGAAGAGCAATGAATCTTTGAAGAAAAGAAAAAAAATCATTGAACCTGGATGCAAACACGCAGAACAAAGAGCCTCTCCGTTCTTTGTGTTTTCTTTCAAACGATCCAGAAAAATAACCTGCCAAGGCCGCTGTTGACAGGATTCAATTTCAGGGCCGCGATGTTTCTCTGTGATCTACTTTTCAGGCGACCAAAGTTGCCAGGAAACAAAAGCGTGCCAGTGAACAACAAGAACAAACTGATTTACTGCATCTGTATTCCCCCCCCCCCCCAAAAGAAATGGCAATATTACCTATGTTTAAAATGTACTGAGTAAACTGGGTTCAATAAGTCAGATGTCAATAATCAAATACCGTGTCTGATGCATGGCTTCTGGTCAGTGCATATTTAGCATAATAGGGCTGTTTTTCCAAGAACTGTTGTTCCTTTTAAAGGTTATCACAGTTTAATTCTGGGTTTTCAGGAGTATAAATGGAGTAGATCACAGCCGTTTTTTCCTGTTAAAAGGCAGTTTTTCCTTCCCACTGTCGCCTTAGGGCTGGCTCTGGAGGTTCTGTAAAGCGCCTCGAGACAATGTGACCTGAAACTGGCACTAGATAAATAAAATTGAACAGATTTGGACTGTAACTGTTCCAGAGCAGGTTATATTAATATGTATTAAAACTAGTCGTGGTATGTAATTTAAAAAGTTTAATAATTAGAGACTTTGTAATCAATTAGTCACATTTTTGTCAAATAGCAATATCTGACACAATAAGCAAAGTTTGTCAGTTCAAATAAATTTTGGTTGAATCGATGAATAGACATACAGGGGTCCTCAACTTCCGTCAGAATTCCGTTCCTACGGCACAACGCAACGCGATTTTTGCCGTAGGTTGGAACTCACAGACTTTGACGTATGCAGCATACAACCAGCGAATGTAAACAAAGTTATCCTAAAGCGCAGCTTGATGACGTTTTTATTTGCTCACCAACTAGTTCCCGTGCAAAATTTATTTTAAGTCACAAACACTGTATGTCAGAATGATGGAACAAGACTTTCTTACTAAATTTGAGATGGGGACGCAATCATGAAACACCGTAGATCGAGGAGGTCATAAACCAAGAACCTGGTGTACAAGTGAACTTAAACAATGAAAATGTTTATATTTCTTTCATATTTATCTGCATTTTCCATCTGTCTACGACATTCACAGATTACTGCAAATTCAAAGTGCAATTATAGTAATTATATTCTACATTTTAAGACTTCTTGTAAACCCAAACACTTTCAGTGTCTTCTAAAGTGGTCTATTATGGGATGGCTGCACTGTTAACTGGTAGCTAACGTTAGCTCTGGTGCTAACAGCAACACGTTTTACATTGAAGTGATACCGTCGACTTGAAATGCTGTGATGAGAAGAAAACTTTGCTGCACAATTTGAACACAACCAAGCTTCTATTTAAGCTGCCATCTGAGCTTTTTCAAAGAAAACTTTCTGTCCAGCAAGTTCAATACGGTCTTGTCTTCCATAACCGTTCAAACTTTCTTGTACGCTTTTTGCAACGCGTTAATTTTCCTGTAATTAATCGAAATGAATGCATTCAGGTCCCAGCCTTAATTAAAACAAAATCTACTGACCAATTAATTCTCGTGGAAATAGTTCAACAGTAAGACGGAGCGTTTTTGATCTGCAAGCAGTTCTAAAATCATTTCATTTTCCAAACCACTTTGTAAAGCGATAAACAGACACTGATTTAAACTCTGAAGCCTTACAGCCTGTGTGTCTATTTACCACTTTAAATGGGGTTTTAATATTTCCTTCAAATGCTCCCAAAATGGTTTAACATCAAGGTTGCAACTGAAAGACCAAAAGTTCAAAAATGCCTTAAAATTTTCAAAAAACTGATAGTGAATGTTGAATTAATTCCTCTATCTAATCATGAAAATATTTCTATTATTATTACTCCAATTTTTTTTTTTTTTTTTTTACAGAATTTGTCTTTCTTGTGAGTAGGATAAAAGGAATGCATGCGCAATTTTGCTGTACAACCTTGCAATGCAGGATGATAATTAAATTGAATCTTGCCTTTTGAATAGGAAACCCACATGAAAGCAACTTTTACTCAGTGACACGGTGATATTGATGAGCCCATTAACTAAATAGTCACACAGTCTGCAGAATTTTGCTTTTAGCTTGTATTGTATTCTTAAGATCTCATCAGTTTAGGAAATAGTTTGTTCTTGTCATGAAAATATGTATGCGACTGCAGTTGCTAGGTTTATTGAAGGCAGATATCAAAAAGCTACTGTGGGTATTCGGGCTGCAGCTATCGATTATTCTGGTGATTAATCGACCAATCATGTGTCTCCGTTTCATCCAGGCTTTGTAGTTTATATTTCAGATCTAATTATATTCAGGTATACTCATAAGGTGTTTTGGATCTTGTTTTTTCCTAATTAATGCTTCCTTGTTGGGGTTTTCTTGGGTTACAGACCAAACCAAAACATTTTTTAATAATTGCAACACCTTCCTGTGATGTTGACCTACCTTATTGATTATTTTTATGTAAAGATCACGTACCTCCGCAGGTCTTGTGGTCTATAAGCTGGAGTCCAGGGGTGCAGTCACACTCGAAGCCAATCACCATGTCTTTGCAGATATGGGAGCAGCCACCATTGTTTAGGAGACACTCATTCAGATCTGGAACACAAAACAAGACTTTTCAGCAAAGAAAGTCATAAGACAGAGCCAGGAGTTAGCATTTTAAAACATAACTGTGTCACTTTTATGGTGAGAACGGTAACAGAATGGATTCAAACTGGTCCAATGTGCGTATTTTACCACTGAGATAATAAAAAATGTTGCATTTTCTAACTGAAAGGTTAAGACGACAAAGTTGGTTGTTTGGGCAGGAGTTGGGAATCTTGATGACAAAGCTACACAGCAAGGACTGAAGACCATAATGTGAAAACGGTATCGAGACAAGCCTGTTGATTGTTTTGATCAATATTTTCCAAAAGCAGAGTACAAACCCAGCATTGTTATTCTGTTCTGCAGTAATGAAACTGAGCCGACTGCCATCTCAGACCCCTAATTGGTCTCCTGTAGACATTATGTGAAAAGAAACTCATTTTGGGCACTCAAACAAGTCCTTTCACTCTTTCAGTCATTGCACAAACCCAATGATTACAGGAGAGTGTTGGAAAATCAATGTGGAACAGTACGTATGTGAAGAAGAAAGAATATTTTTAGATGGAACTGCACATGAGGACAGAAAATAGTGGCTCTCTGATAGAAGTGAGCTTGGTAGTTTGGTATTTATTTTCCGTGAGCCCTGCAAAATGCAAAGAATGAGCAGACCTTCAAATGTTGAACACAGCAGCTGCAAGGTTTTCTACAATTCATTGTATTATTTATAAAGACATGAATTCACTTTACAAAATACGCTACAAACCTGCACTAATAAACTGGATTATGCAACTAATCACCAGCTGTGCAAGAACATTGGTGAATCCTAAAAAACTCTTCTACCACCTTCTCATAACACATCGGTGTGTAGTCCAAACATCCTAATGGAAGAGGTCTGAAAATACCAGAGCAACAAGGTAAGAAAGCTCTCATCTCCTGTGTGACCTTTACAAGCTCCTCTGCAGTCAACAGTCCACCCCTGCAAGCACAATTTACAAAACTCACCATTGGGGCTGGACCCGAATATCCCCCTCCACCCCGTCGGGACGTTACCGGGCAGAAAGAATATGCAGCGTTACTGTCTTCCCTCCGCCTTCGGCCCACATCGACACATATCTGCTCATCTTGTCATGTGATCACATAAACATATACACATATGTCGATGTGATCACCCCCTCCTCCCCCCAGACGAAAATATTCGGAGCTCGTCTCTTCCCTGCGCCTTCGGCCCACTTCAGCTCATCCCGCCGTGTTCGGCTCATCTTGGCTCTTCCATTCGTGTTACCACCACCCAAATGGCCGGGTGGCTGCCGACTCTGACATCACGCTTCACTTCCTTGCATAAACACAAGACAAGATGCTGAAGACCTCCGCTGTTTGGGAATTCTTCAGTTTAACTGAAGACAAAACGAAGGCAAAATTTGGACCCGAAACCAGACGAACGGATCCGAATATTCGGGCCGTCTCTGCCAAAGGTAGGTGAAATTACTTGATTTCAATTTGGGCAAATCTGCAATAAAACGCCTTATTTGAAGTGATTTTTGGTCACACACCTGTCTGAGGGAATTGAAGTTGGCTATTGCTAGCATGTACTGTATCCTGCATGTGATGCATAACCAATGGGCAGCAACCAAATCATGTGCTACTAGTGGAAAAACTAGTCTGGAGGCCTGTGAATGCAAACTAGGCGGGGAAAAAAAAAGGAAATCCACCAACACAATGCCAATTAAGACTGGTTAAATTGCAGTAATAGTCTCCACACCACACCTCACATTGTAATGTTTTTTCTTCTCCAACAGGTTCAACAATGGAATAGTGTTACTTTCAAATCAGCAACTAAATAAGGGAAGTATGGTTGTACCTTGCTGACACGTTTCAGCTGCATCTGCAGGTCAGCAAGGTAAAACCATACTTTCCCTATTTAGTTGTCGGTATAAAAGTAACGCTATTCTATAATAAACAACAAAATGAACATAATCCAACTACTACGAGGTTCAACAATAAATTAGAGAACCAATGAACTTATGAAACAATTATACTGCACAGCTACATGAAGTTTTCAGGTCAAAACTTGGCGACAAGCCAGGAAAAGTTCCACCTGACAATCTGTGGAGCTTCACTTTACCAGGACTTTATCTGGACCCAACTCTGCAACATAAGGTGAAGGAACAAATTTCTTAAAACTTTCTAATCATTAACGGCCAAACGTCAAACAAAC
Source organism: Acanthochromis polyacanthus (assembly GCF_021347895.1). Taxonomy (NCBI): domain Eukaryota; kingdom Metazoa; phylum Chordata; class Actinopteri; family Pomacentridae; genus Acanthochromis; species Acanthochromis polyacanthus. The sequence continues at coordinate 30,868,839 of NC_067130.1, read as the reverse complement.
CACTGCGCCACAGTTATTTTACCCATCACATGTCCAAAATAGATCCTCTACTAGTCACACCTTCTCATTTAATGGATTTTCCTTGTCTTCATGACTATTTACATTGTAGATTCTCACTGAAGGCATCAACATTATGAATGAACACATATGGAATTATGTTGTAAATGAAAAGTGTGAAATGGGTCAAAACATGTTTTCTATTTTAGATTCTTCAGAGTAGCCACCCTTTGCTTTGATTACTGCTTTGCACACTGTAAGCATTCTCACCATGAGCTTCACGAGGTAGAACCTGAAATGTTTTGTTTCCACAGGTGTGCCCTGTCAAAGTTCATTTGTGGCATTTCTTTCCTTCTTAATGGGGTTGGGACCATCAGTTGTGTTGTACAGAAGTGGCAAGAACAAATCATGAACAGTCATGAAATGTAGAAAAACCATTAAATGAGAAGGTGTCTAATCTTTTGACTGGTAGTGTATAAAACTGAACTATTCCTTTATTTATTCATCATAACTTCGCATTCCTCATTGAGATTTTGTGCTGTCTTAGTTGTTGTGTTCAGTACTATTAGTGTGTGCCGTTAAATGCAATCGCATGTATTTCAGCTCACATTGGGCTTTCTTGTGCTCACATTTGAGTCACTTGATCAAAAATGTGGCATCTTGTTTGACCAGCAAGAGCGACTCTAATCTGAATTATTTCTGGACAAATAATCTGATAAGACAGATGTGCATACAAACAAATAACTCTTCACAGTTCCCCTGCAGAATCATTTTTCCATTTGAGCATCACGAATAATTTGCTCTCAGTCAGGTTGTTTTTTTTTTTTTTTTAGATGAGTGAAACTGGATTATTTACACGACGTCTTTGTGTCTGTCTGAGCTGCTGTCACTCTGAAGTTTAGTATTCTGATTGTGGAGAGCAGAATAATCACTTTCTTCTGAATAATTCTTTGATCCATGAAAGAGAATTATTCAGAAGTGAACTGTGGGACTCACGGATGATGCTCCGGGCGGGAATTATGTAAAAATCCACATATTATCAGCATAAATCAAAGTGTAGCAGAGAGGAATGTCATGTAGATTCACCCCATTTGCCTAAATTAAACTCTGTCCTGCAGACAGGGAGAGACGTCGGAAGTTATTGAAGAAGCAAATCATCTACTGAGCGGTGACAGAGCGAACGGGCCTGGAATGTGCTTCAGCTTTTCTTTGCTTTGGTGCACGGCGTCGAAATTAAAATCAGAATCTGGAAACTCTAGTTCAACATGTTTTATGTCGCTGACATTTAACACAGATGCTGACATTTGCAGATTATAGTAGTAGAGTGGGCTGAGCAACAAGATCATTTATATTTACAGATTCTAGTTAAAATATACAACTAAAAGAAAATCAAACATATCACAGAATTCTCGTGCAGTTGTTTGATCTTCAGTACGCTGCTGCACAGACTTGATGTCGGAAGCAAAAGAAAACAGCAGCATCCATTTCACTTATTTTTGGTTTTAAGAAAACATCAAGCTGCACATGAGTTATTTCTCCTGCTGTGAAGCTGTGATGGATTCATTTCATCAGATTATTTAGATCAGCTGCAAAAACTGAAAAGTTGATGACAGCTACTAAAAAAAAAAATTACAGAAAATAACCGATTTCTGATCTTTTTTTTTTTTCACAAACCAGGCCAAAAAAAAAAAAAAAAAAAAAAAAGAGCAGAAAGTGGAGTGCTTCTGGTTTTAGATAACAGATAAGATGTTTTATTCTGCTTCTACTCACTGCATTCCTTGATGGGTTCATCACTCCAGTCAGGACAGTCTCTGGCCTTGTTGCACACTTTGCTCATTTCGATGCATTCCCCGCTGCGACACTTGAACTTCTCCGGTCCGTTACACTGAGTCACTGCAGAGAAATAAATCACATTTTTCAGGTTAAGTGCTGTTACTTCTGTCATGCAACATTTATTGTTATTTATATTCAATTTAATGTTATCTGTAGAAGTCTAATTCATGACACAAGTCATCTCACAAAACACAAAGCAAAAAAACCCAAAAATGTCAATTCTTACAACTCTCCTGCCATCATTGCCATTTCCATGGGATAAAATCTTATTCAAAGCTAAGAAAATAAGGTCACTTCTAAAAATGTGACCATTTTAAAACCTGTTCCATTAGAAGGACACGCTTTGTCACATTTCAACCCTCGATGAGGTCAATTTTTGCAAGTGACACAGCAAACAGTCTCCATTTTGTTTACGTCTGTTTCCCCATGAGGCGAGGCGGCATACTGCTCCCTCTGGAACGGCAATCTTAAAAATATTCTGTAGTATGTGTTGCATTATTTCAAAATCTTGTATTGACTGCTTGTCAGATTAGAGAGAATAATATGTGTGAAGTTTCACCTTATATGTGTGAGGCAACCCAGTTTCAAGATCTGTAAGGATTTTAAACTCCTGCAGTGATCCCAGACTAACACGTACTCCGTTTTTAAGTCCTTTAATACAAGTTTTATGAGCTCTTCTCAATCTTTAAAATGAGGTTTCCAATTTAATCATACAGCTTGGATTAAAATCTGAAGCTTGTGAATGTCAGCTAAATAATCAACCAAAATCAGGCATTTCAGCTGCTTCCTGGACTCTGTGATGCATCTCAAACTGAACATCTGTTCCAAAGCCACATTTGATGATAATTGAGGAAAAGCTCAAGGAAACAAGACAATATTGAGGTTTCTTTTTCTGTTCTAGAAAAGCAGACGCACAGCTGTGCCTGAACACACCTAAAAGCTCCATGACGACAGCCTTAGATTCCAAACATCCTACACAGTGAACAAACAGACTTTGCTTCTATGCCCGAGGACAACCCAAGATGGATATCACAGAGTTTTTCTTAGTGAAAACTCATCTGGAAAATAAGTCAAAATGCCTGCATATACAAACAAACTCAGCTTCTGTATCTCAGATCAGCCTGAGGTGATGAATAAAAACAAACACATCTAAACATTAAAAAACACATAACATTTGAAGCTGTACACTAGGGGTGACACTGAGCACGGAGCTAATATTTCTCAAAGCAGAAATAGTTTTTATGAACTACTGTTATTAAATACAAATATTTTACACACTCTTTGCTTTCAAGAAGAAGAAAACTTTGCTACCCCACTATTCTGTTTGCCGGAGGATATTAGCTTACAGTAGCTCTGGTGGTGTAGTTACCAGCTCGGACTGTTCCGCCTATTTGCACTTTTATTCTAATATAAATAACCCCACTGCCTCAGATGCAGATCAAGATATAAATACTGAGCTCCCTGCACGCCTCTACTGAGCACACAAACACAGAGCGTTTACTGTTTTTGCAGTTGGCTTCATCCGATCCGTCTGAGCAGTCTCTGAGGCCGTTGCACTGTCGGCTGCCCAGGATACAGTTTCCATCGTCGCATTTGAACTGATCCGGCCCACAGGTGCGAACAGCTGCCAAAGACACACATTCAGACCTCGATTACACGTGTAACTAACACTGATACTGCCCATGGATTTAACAGTTCATTTACAGACAGGAAATTGATCAACAACAGGTGTAATATTCAATTTATCAAGCAAGAATGCGATTTTATTATGAATATATTTGGGTTCTGGAATACTTGTCACGACATTTTCCTCTTTTCTAAGCGAACCGCAAAGTTGAAAGCAGAGAAAACATCAAAACAACGCATTATGTTATTACTGTCTGACAGGAGAAGCTGTTGTCAGGATAAAGAACAATCAGATTTAAAAAAAAAAAAAAGTTTCTAGGACTGATATTTTATTTTGGTTTTGTTGAAACTGTATCCTGTTAACAGCATGGATTCACTTAGAGAGCACCAGACACACAGATTGGCAGATTATCAATGAATTGTTGAATTAAAGGAAGGTAGAAGAGGTGACATTCATCATGGACCACAAATCAAATTGTTTTGTTTTCATCTCCAAAAAAAAAAAAAAAAATCCACATGATTTTTTTGGCAGAAGTTAACACCCTGAATGAAACTCTTCTGTTCATCCATCCTTCCACAGGACATTTTTTTCCATTTTCTGACAAATTATCTTCAACAAACGCATTTCAATCATCAAAAAAAATCCAAAAAAGGCCAAATATTCCTCAAACATTTCTCACAAATTGCAGTCTGCCAATACGCTCAGCTATTAAAGCTTTTAAAGTATTATTGAGGACATTTCTGCTAAAATGAACATGATTCTGTCCATTTTCTTCAACGCGTGAATGGCAGCTTGTGTGTACATACGACAGTTGGCCTCGTCACTGCCGTCCTTGCAGTCAGGATCTCCATCACACCTCCACTTCTTGTGAATGCACTCTCCTGAGCGGCACTGCATCTCGCTGGACGAACACTTGGCCGGCGGCGTCGGGTGGCGACCGCATCGAGTCGGAGACTCATCTGACTGGTCCTGTGGCGAAAAGAAATTCACATTTTTTAAGCTTCTCCTGACAAAAAAAAAAAAACAAACAAACTACAGTTTCAACTTCCTACTCTTACACTTTTTGCTTTAGATGGGGAAACGGGTGCCATTTGTGATGTTAAAATGGTCAGAGATACTGTAATATGCTCATGTAAATGAACGCTGGTTGTGTCAGGCGGTGGAAGCTTTTCCATTTGCCGCTCACATGTCCTCTTGTAGCCGTTTCTTGGATGGGAGCCTGAAATGTCACAAGGCTTTTAAGGAACCAATTACAACAGGAAATAATGTTGTGTTTTGTGATGACATGTTTTGACCTCACACTGGCATCAGACTCACAGGACAGAAAACTGACATGCATGTACAATGTGCTCACACAGGTACATACAGGAAACTGATTTATACTTTGCTCATTTCTTCCTGGAGTCTTATGAATGTGAGGCTCGCAGAGATTGAACTCACTGCACCCAGTCAAAAATAGTCCTACAAACTGGTTTTACTGGTCAATTTTGGCACCAATTAAACAAATTTACTCAACTAGTGAGTGCAGGTGTGAAAATTCTGTCACCTTTAAACAGACTGAGGCTGGCAGTTTCCCTAAAAGTCCATTTTACCTTTCATTGCCTGTAATCTAACTCTCAGCAGGAACACAAAAAGGCATTTTCCCCAAAGGTGTACAACCACTCTTCCCTGGTAATTCTCAGTGTTTCACATTTTGGCTGTCTCAATGCAAGACTACAACAGAACAGACGAGTTGAACCAGGAAGTGCACGTGCTTTGCAACAGACTTTGAAGCAAAAGTAAAAACAGATTTCCAAGGCTTGATCCTCTGTACATAACTTCATCTTTGTCCTTATGGATTGTGTGAGTGAATGACTTTATACAGACTTCATAAAACAATATCAGCCACCAGGATTCATGCAAAACAACCCCTGAAGGACACAAACGTCACGGTTACACCCAGACTGATTAACTGGCAGCTGATCTGGGGGACGTGCAGGTCGGACACGGCAAAGCTGCGAGTGTTTAGCGCTCAGATCTCAGGTGATTAGCTCATTAATTAGAATTAAAAACCGGCCAATCAGATCAGAACGGGATCAAGGAGGAGCAGCAGGAAGGAGTTTCTCACACTTTCATCATCTCGCAAAGTCACTGACTCATGTGAAAGCAGATTAATGGAGTGTGAGAATGTGTGTGTGTGTGTGTGTGTGTGTGTGTGTGTGTGTGTGTGTGTGTGTGTGTGTGTGTGTGTGTGTGTGTGTGTGTGTGTGTGTGTGTGTGTGTGTGTCGGCTGCTACACAACACTGACGCAGGGCCGGCTGGGCGTGAGAGGCCGAGAGAACAGGGAATAACAACGACCTTCCCAGTGAACGTGGCATTTTAAATATTTGTGGGTGTTTGCATCCATTAGCGCTGCCAGTGATGATCGCAGAGCCAATTAGCAGGTGCGTAGCAAACCGATGAGTCAGAGAAACTCGTCCTACCGTGTGTGAAACGTGTTAGGAGTGTCAGTGTTTGTGTGGCGATCGTGTACATGAGGCAGGTCAATAACCACTGGCTGTTGTGAAAATTGAACTTGCTGAACCGGTGTGTGCCCGGAGAAGTCATGCTGGGCAGTTTATTATAGCGAGGATAAATCTGCTTAGAAAATGAGAGGGAGTGTGTTTGTGTCTGCTTTGTGCCTTTGTCAAGTCCTTTGTGAACAAAAGTACAGAAAACCCAGACTGGCAGTAATCATTAGAGACCGACCAATGTTTCTTTCATGGCAGATGCGAATTTTTAGAGGCCAAGACAGAGTGACAATCAATATTTGGAACAGATACGCATTAAAAGGTATATATTAATAGCACATGAGAGCAGGGAATCTGTCATTTATAGCAAGGTTACTTCAACAGTAATGACTATTTCAACAGTTTCGTTTTATTTGTTTAATCTTGCATCATGTTAGAATATATATTTTACATTAGTTACAATAATCTGTTATTGTTCTCCAGAAAATCTGCAGAATATCAGCCTTGATAATCGGCTGATCAACACTAAACATCTTCCTATAGGTCATGTCTTGACTTCCATAGCTGTAAGTTTGTCATTGACTTTGAAGTCCTTTCCAAAACTGCATTATTTTTATGCAATGAATTACATTTCCAATTGAACAAAGCTTGAAAGACTTCTAAAACAATCATTACATGAAGATAAAGTAAAGATGTAAAACCCAAGAGGTGCAGATGCTGACCAGAGTTTACTTGAACTCAAGTCAAATGAATATAGTTTGGTTGATTAAAACACAAAAAGGTCTCAAAGATGAGGGTCATCCTTTCTTCATGAACCCTGTCAGTCCGATTTTGTGCCAGAAACTCCTACTGTGGCTGATTCTGCACTCTGCTCACCCCAAGTTCAAATTCAAGCTAAGGAGATTTAACATAACTTACATGCCTCTTCACCCTTAGCCATGACCACAACCCTGAGCTTTAACACTAAATTGTAACTCTAGAAGAACTTTCCTGTGTCACAAGTATCCTCAGCCTGAAAATGCAAACTAAAAGCTCAGAAACATAAAACCACAAGTACAGAAATGCATTTTAAAACGGTTCAACGGGGAAACCAAAGTGTGAACATCCAGACATGACTTCCTGTTGCTATAGTTTAAATAGTTATGTTAAAAAACAAAAACAATTATTGACTGACAAAAAAACAAACAACCCAGTCAAAGACAGGTAGCAGGCTTTTGAAAGTCTTAACCCTACAGTGACTTAATCTGTGGCTGTGGTTTCTATATAAGGAGCATTTCCATCTAATCGGTACAGATGTCAGCCTAATTTGATCGGGTTTTGTCTTTTTCCCACCTCCTCTAGTCGCCAGCAGTTGACGAGCAGAGAGCATTGTGGGAGGTTAGGTAGTAAAGGGGCACCACGAAAAGTCCTCTGTGACGCTTAATGCCACCCAGCAAGAGCTGAAGTAGCTAAATACAGCATCACTGTGGCCTAGTGACCGATAACTATACTACTGGAACAGCGAAAGACACACTACCAGTCAAAAGTTTGGACACACCTTCTCATTCAGTGTTATTTTCTACATTACTACTGAAGACATCAAAACTATAATACATATGGAATTGCATTATAAACAAAAATGTGTTAATCTTCAGCATTAATTTACAATAGAAATAAATAAAAAGTAAATAATGAGAACTTTTACCTGGTTGTGTACATAAAAACCTCAGCAGCAGATCATAGATCAGCATCGTTTGAAAGAAATGACTGACCTTAGTGAGGAAAACCTGTCTACATTCCCTCTGTGAGAGCTGGATCAATTCTTGCTCAAGTTGACCTTCAACAGAGCTGAAGTTATTTTGTGTTACATCGATGGATTTTGTACAATCAATGTTGCAAAAAAAGTCCATATGAAACTGTTTATTTTTACAACATGTAGGGCTTTAAAACAGAAACATGACCATGTGGCTTAAACGTATTCTCAAAGGTTTTTCAGGGAATTTCAACCAAATTAATGTCACTACTGATGACGTAGTCAGTCTTTATTGGTCACGGGTTTACCGTTGACTAACTTCCTCCTAGTATTCTGAACTGCAACAATTCATGTAAGTTAAGCAGAGATCTACTTTATTGTCCCAAAGGGAAATTTATCTTGGGCAACAGTAAAGCTTCAACTCCACAATAAATAGCATTACAGGGAGTTCTAGGTTTACGACGTCCTTGATCTACGGTGTTTCGTTGGGCTCGGACCATGACTTTTCTGAAGAACTGATTGACATTGTGATGTACATAACCACTTTGTATACATTTTCTCCGGAGTTCCAATTTAAGGCGAAACTCGACTTAAGTCAATCCATAGGAACGGAACTTGGATGCAAGTGGAAGACCCCCTGTATATGTGTCTATATCAAACAACATCCAATATTTAGACCATAAACACAGTCTAACACGGTAATCTGCTGTCTCTTCTTGCCATGTCACTTTAGTGTAACCAGCTATTGTTAATCATCTTTCTGAGACTTGCATTAAAAACTGCATTACTGAAAATCAGACTACATTTCAGGCACATAAAAATAAGTGTGATAAATTTCTTGCTCCGTCGGTGTACACTAATGGTGCAAGAATGTAACTCCTTTTTATTCATTTGTGCTCCCAACTTGTAATCCTCCTTCCAGAGTGTCTGATTGTTGGGTAAGTTAGCGTGTAGCTTTTCCCTCCTACCTGGCAGTCCACGTCGTCGTCACAAACCCAGCTGGCCGGGATGCACGACGAGTTTCCACACTGGAACTCGCTGGGACTACAGGAGGACAGAGCGCATTCCACCTCATCCGAGCCGTCGCCACAGTCGTCCTCGCCGTTACACACGAAGTTCCGGGAGATGCAACGACCGCTGGCGCACGTGAACTCGTTGGGGGCACAGGTGATGTTACCTGGATGGTGATACCAGAGGAAAAAGAAAATATGAATGGTAAGTCATTTGGCAAGACAGAAAAACCACACACAAGGTCTTTTTGCATTAGTTTTTTTTCCTCCAAATTTAGACTAATCTCACTGTATTAGAAATTATAATGACAAACAGAAGCTTGAATGTGCATATGACGTTACTTAAGTCAACCAACTTCCTTTTTAAGCTGAAACAGGATGAGTTAATGTCAAGTTGAAGTAAAAGTGTTCAGAGGATTTATGACAAGGGTTTTTCTGGACTAAGAGCAACACACAAGACTACCATGCACGATGCCCAGCTTTGCCTGGAGTAAACCATATTTTTCTGTTGGACTGAAGCTGTGCAACATTTGGCAATCCAATCAGTGAATCAAGTTCAAGCACGCCAAAACAGCTCTGCCTGAATCCAGTTTCGTCAACTGCAAAGCATGCTAGAGGAAGAATAAAAGCTTGGGGCTGTTTTTATGGTTTAACCTAGAAGATAAATCTTATAATGCTACTTATACAATGATGTGATAATTCTGTGGTTCCAGTTATTTTGTAGCAACGGTCTGGAGAAGACTTTCCGGTTTCAAAGTGACAATGATCCCACTCACCAAGCCAGCTTCTCAGTAAAACAGTTTTCACAGTTAGCTTTCACTGAGCCGTGACCTCAACCACATTAACCACCACTGGGACAAACTCAAACACTGACTGCAGTCTAATTTTCCCACCAAGCATCTGTGAACAAGCTCACAAATGCCCCAAAATGTAGTAGAAAGTCTTCCCGGAGGAGTGGAGGTTGTTATAGCAGCACACTGAATGCGCTCCAGGTAGTTTTCTCCTCAGAATGAATTATGCGAATCCTTGAAGTTTAACAAATCTGTCGATTGCATTTCCTTCTTCATGAAAATCCAGATTTTCACTTTTCACGTCTTGTATTCATTATATCTACAGGGTGCTTCCTGTGCAGAGGATTTTTTGGCTTCACCAAAGAGTGCCAAAGGAAAATCACCTGCACCAAAAATCACAGGAATTCAAAATGAAAATGTCCAATCAATTCTTTAGCCTGCTTTGTTTATACAGTCTTCATTTATTCAAGCATGACTGATATTTTAGTCAGAAATGATCAGAGATAACAGGAAAAAGAATGTATTTTTTAAATTAATACACCAGACTCATTGCCTATACTGTAAACAGACTAGTCATGTTTACTCATGCGTAGTAAAACCCCCAGAAGAGAAAAAAACCCCGATCTGTGGCATAACAGTGATTCTGACTGCAGCTGAAAATACTCAGCCAGATCAGCTGCAGTGAAACAAGGAGACATTTGTTAATTGTTTGTTCACATCAAATATTTGCCCTTGATCTGTGACGCCAAGATGATTTACTGCGGCATAGCGTGATGCACGTGTTCAGGCAGTGACCTTAAAGTGAGCTGCCACCAGAGCATGTAAATCAAATGCTTACAGCCACGTTCTCTCTTCCTCCGGGTGCTTCCACCCACTCCTCCCTCTGAACACTGGTGTTTTATTATGAGGAAGCAGACAAGTGAAAACATGGTGCAGCCACGAGGTTTGGTTAAAATGGCATACTGTCGACTGGTATACTGACTCCTAACACATTTCTAGGACGCCAGGCATCTCCAAGTAGCTATATGCTTGATGTGTTGCATCCCACAGTGAGTTATGGTCATCACACAGCTCAGGAAATTCTGGCCTCAAAGATCCACCGATGTAGCCTAGCCGCGCTAGACCCAGGTTTGAAGTAGCAAGGGTCTAGGAACGCTCGACAGGGAGGGAGGAGGGCTAAAAGGTTGTCTATCAAATCACTCTGCAGCAATTGGGTAGGTATACAACCAATCAGCACAACGAATAGGCTGACGTAGTTCCTAGAGCGCCGGAAATCAGAGGATGCGGGAGTTCGGTGAAGCCTTATTTATACAGTCAATGGGTGAAGCTCAAGTTGAATTTTAGCTTCAAATCTTTAAAGGGATAGTTCGGGATTTTTGACATGAATCTGTATGGCATCCCCGTCAGCAGTGTTGTTCATTCACACAGACTTACTGCCGACAGCGTCCAGTGAGCAGAGATCCTGTCCGGTTTTGGTCCAGACGAAGGTAGTCCGGTAAGTTTGCTGGGGTCACGAAAATAAAGCGTTTTCTTCTCAAACCAATATGTGTTCGAAAGAGTGATATATTTGCATTACAAAACCGTTGTCCACGAAAAAGTCAGACCTCGTAAACGCTTGGCACTATTTTCTCTCCCTTCATATCACTCCGCGCTGCCTCCAGCTGGCAGTCGCGCAGGTTTCACTTTGTTTACTGCTCGTAAAGTTAACAACAACATGTCTGACTACGACAGCGATGATGAATATATTGACTTCAGCATTCAGCCAAAGGGATATCTTTATGAACCCAAATATACTGAAGCCGAAATTCACCAGATGGAGTTAGAACGGGCAGAGAGAGAGGGTTTACTTGCTATTTGTGCGCAACTCTAGGCACATTCTTATGCAGGGCTCTCTTGGAGTAAAAAACAACAACAAAAAAACAATCAAAATAGGAAGTATAAAAATTTCCAAGTCAATAAAATGCAATATGATAAATGCATCGATCAGCCACAACATTGTGACCACTGACAGGTGAAGGAAATAACACTGATCATACTGGTACTTTGTTTTGTTCTGTTGGAAAACCTTGGATTTTGACATTCATGTTGAGACAAATTAATGCTCTCTCTCTCTCTCAAATCTGAGAGATCTGGAGCAGTTTGCAAAAGAAGAGTGGTCCAAAAGTCCATTTGAGAGGTATAAGAAGCTTATTGATGGTTATAGGAAGCGACTGGTTTCAGTCATTTCTTCCAAAGGGTGTGCAACCAAAAATTGAGTTCAGGGTGCCAAAAATTTTGTCTGGCCCATATATTGAGTTTTGTGTAAAAAAAATAAAAATAGCCTTACTTTTTATTAATCTCCAGAGCAAAATATGTTTTTTTGCATATCCCAACTGAGGTCAGAGCGCAGGGTCAGCTACAGTACAGAGCCAGGAAGGGTTAAGGGCCTTGCTCAAAGGCCCTACAGTGGCCACATCAGGGTTGGAACCTCTGACCTTGGGTTCAGTCGTCCAGAATTCACCCGCTGTGCCATCACTACCATAATTTGAAAATTGTCTTTTTTCTTCTGCCTTTTTGCATTTTTCCAATGCACACCAAGGAAATAAACTCATGTATAACAAAAACATTTGAAATTGCAACAATTTCTGGGAGAAATGATGTATTTTCTGGAAAAAGTCTAGAGGTGCCAATACGTTTGTCTATGACTGTACATAATGTCACATTGCATGAGGTGGCGTGAGGTAGTGAAGGGTTTGTTTTTGCTGTCAGTCTCACTGTGACAGGTGTTTATGGTCTAATTTGCTGTGACACTTTTCTTACAAAAGACTTGCAGCAAAAATAGCATGGTCTTGTAACTTGAAAAACTGAAAGGAGCCAATGAGCTTGTAAGTAGCAACCAAAACCCTGCAATCAATATGTACAATCGCATTTTTACCTAGATTTCTACATGCTGCACTTGTATGTAGTATTTACTTCTGCAGTACGTAGCGTCCGAAAATGCACTTCAGAACACATTAGTGGTCCTAATATAGAGTACAGATGATGAGATGCACCAACACCGTTTGTATTAGAGGCATCAGTGCTGATAAACAACACAGCGCTCACAAAACATCGACATGTTTCAGATGAAAATACTGACACATTCATTAACATCCTCCACTCTCAGCACAAATGTCAAGCGAGGAAATCCAGCACCAATAATCAATCATTAAATTCATAGTCAATTTGTTCTGGTTAAAATGTAGCGGATACATCATTTTAAATTCCACTTGAATCCCACGTTTGGTTTGTTTTTTTCCCCTCATTAAAATTTTCCAGCACACTTACAGGCTGCTTCACTGTCAGATTCGGTTCTGTTTGTGGGTCGAGGCAGAGCTTCACGCTCCGCAGGAGAAGCCGTTAGTGTGTTTATGTTGCACAGCGTTCAGGATAAACAGCTGGAGGATGGGATGTAATTGATACAGGCATCCCTGACACAGTCTCAGTACTTTTAGCAAATAAGGGACATCAACTGTTATACTTAATAAGCAGCACTTAATGAGCAGAGCTTCTGAAGAATTGTATCGCTGCACCTCTCAGAGTCTCAGCAGGCTGCTTCATTTGCACTAAAGTTGTCTGCCCTGTCACTATAGTAATGAGGCAGGAAAGCAAACAGCACAGTTTCAGCTGTAAAGAAGGCAAAGTTCAGAATGACTTTCATTTCAAATTCATTCATTGCATCCTGGACAGAGTTTCTGCAGCCCTCAGCATCCAGTAATCCATCGTTCTAATAGGCAAGTCAATTGTTTAACAATGCATTAAAGGCAATCTATGTGAAGCCGAGGCCAGAAAGTATCTTGATTCCACATGAGACACAATCAAAGGTTCCTTCAAGTGCTCATAAGGCAGCGGCGAGGAAACAGCATGGCTGCTATCCAATATCCATACTTTAATACCACATACCAAACCAGACCATGTTTAATGAAGTACACCAGAAATGCCTAGATGTCCTACAACAGCTGGTTGGATTTTGAAGTATGCAAGCTACAATGATTTTCTGGCCATTTTGACCCATATTTCTCTGTACATTTACATCACTCCAACAGCCTACTTCACATTAAAGACTGCAACGATCAAAGCTTAAGATACATTTTTAATGAGAAGGCAGCATTTCCCAGTTGTATGCATGATCCATAAAAAAGTACATACTTCAATCAATCAGCTGTAGCTGATCCAGAACACTGCTGTCAGAGGCCTAACACCAGCAAACTGGACCACATTACATTGATCTTCAGATCACTGCACTAGCTTCCTGTTAGTCAAAGGAGACTCCTCATCTACAAAGCACTGAATGGTCTTGGACCAAAATCCATCCTGGACTTATTAGCTCCATATGAAGCATCAGAGCCCTCAGGTCATCACAGACAGGTTCACTGTGTGTTCCCAGAACAAGGACCAAGACTAGGGAAGCAGCACTCAGCTATTATGCTCCTCACCTGTGGAACAAACTCCTGAACACCTGAGGTCTACTCAAACTGTCAGCTATTTTAAAATCAGGTCTGAAAACCATTTTGTTTGCTGCTGCTGCTGCTGCTTTCCCTTAGATGTTCAATCTGTTTTCTTGACTTTTAAGCTTCATTTCTATGATTTTAATACCTACTTTTAAATCCAGAGGTCAGAGAGAATCCTCAGAACTGATACTGGCACTGCTCACACGAATATGCTGCTTTGTTGTACCACTCCTTACGTCAGTAAACCTTATTCTCAACCAAAGTCATCTGAGTCTCCAGAGTATGTGTCTGCCTCCTCAACCTTCTCTCAACATCATGAACTTTCATTAGCAATCTTTATAAGTAATTTCAAAGTTCTGTGATGCATTTCTTTCCCATTGGAAATCACTTTAAATTGCCTTGTGTATGATTGATTGATTGATTGATCATTTATTTCAAACCAGCTTCTGACACCACCAAAATCAGACAATTTACATAAGTGATTTGAAAAGGGGATGGATTGTGCCATTCAAATAGACTTGTCTCATTTTGTAAGGGCAGCCATAGCACATACTTAAAGTACAAAGAAAAGGTATGCAATTCAGAAAGTAGCCAAAGATCTGGATCAAGGAAAAAGAAGCTGCTCGATCACAACAAATTTCACAAAATGTTCTTGATGGCAACCTAGAAATCATGTTTTCAACCTACTGCTTTCCAAACAAATTGAAATAAGGTGGATATAAACAGATCAAACAGTCACAATTGTTCCCATTGCATTTACAACTGACAGCAATTGCCTGCGAATAATAAATAACTCAATTTGGCTTAATGGTGACTGTACTAAAGTTGGATCTTCTAGAAAAAGGGGAAGTTTAACCCGGTCTTCAGGTCAGTCAGTATCAAAGACTTGCTGCCTGAGGTTAAATTTCATGTCTTCTACCTATTTTTGATGCTACATGACCATGAAAATCATCACAATGTTTGAGTTGAGGAATTAGCAAAGGTTAACTACGTCCTGTTGAGTAATTTAAGTAAAAATGCGCAGACAAGTCCATCTTCCACCTACCACAGTTGACTTCGTCCTCTCCGCTGTCACAGTCCTTCTCTCCGTCACACTTCCAGAAGATGGGGATACACTGGGTGGTTCCTGCTCCACAGCTGAACTCGTTCATTCGGCATGTCCTCATGTCTGCAAGGACGAAAAAAAACAGAAACCCAACATCAGCACTGTATTGGGTATAAATGGGAATCAGTCTGTTCAGGGCCAGTGATGATCAGGCAGCTTCATCAAACACAGTCAATCAATTCTGGATCAACAGTTGGAGTATTCAAAAAGTTTTCTAGAAAGAGTCTTCAGAGTCTGATGTGAATAAAGTTTATTCAATACAGAGGCTGTAAGAACAACGAGCAAAATCTCCACATTTTAACTGACTGCACAAAGTGTTAGATCATCTATTATACCTATGCAAATTCCTTCTAAACGTTCCTCTCCCGTTCTGGAAAGCCAAAACCCATCTTTTTAAGCATGACCTAGGTTTCAACTCACAAGTGCAGTCTTCTGTTGGGTTGCCACATTCAACAAGATTATTTAGTGCATTTATGACTTCAGTTGACAAGTCAGGCTTTCCAATATTATCCCGTTTGCTCTTAAATTTATCTATTTGTCTAATTCTAGCATTTGTTCAATCAACAGGTAGACTCCCAATTTGGGTTTACGTTCGTTTATTTTTTTCTTGTTCTTTCATATCTTGAGCTGAAGATAAAGCAGTTGCTGGTGCTTGATGATAAAGGAAATAACACAAATACACAGCAACCACAGGAGTGAACATGGGGTTGAAATGGTTCATGTTGGTCTTGTCTGTTCCTCGTGATGCAAACTGTGGTTATTGCAACATCATACTGGACATTACCCTAAAATAATGCAGGTATTTGGCAGAAGTAAGGCATTTGAGTCACAGCTGTGTCATTTTTGGCAGAATTTCTGTCAGAATTCACCAACTTCTAATGGAATTTAAGTGCGTCAATCAGAAAATAAATACAGCAATCTCAAATAACTCCCATTTTACTTTCAAAGGATGCTTCATCTGCATATCTGGGACTTCCACAGCAACATTCAAGCTCCATATCTCATTACTAATTCTGATTTACCACCAGAATGAAGCTTGGGATTTTCTCTTCAGGTGTTTTTTTATGGTCACAAATGTCTGAAACAAAACTGAACACCATGCGGGTTCATGTGTGATACTTATGCAACAGAGCAGTGTTATTTTAACGTATAGTGTCATCGTGCAGCTGTAGCCACTCAGCTGTTGGCTGTTGAGTGTTTTCCTCAGCGACAGCGGAGCCAAAAATAACAGGAAGACACAGAAAATTACTGACTTTTGTGCTGGAAAGAGTGAAGAGCTTTGGGCAAAGTTACCTGTCAGAGAAAGATGCTTCACTGAGGTGTGATGGCGAACACAAAGTCCTCACTTCTCAGTGCCCTGACATCCACAGAGCTGCAAGCTGTTACATAATCCAGTTTACTGGAACATCAACAGCTGAGATCCTGAAAATCTTATTTATATAACAACGTTGAGGTTTTCTATTAAGTTTACAGGATAAATATTTCCTCTCTTGACATTTAAGCAGCTAAAAGTCCAGCTGAGTGCAGTTTTTTCTAGCTTTACAGAACAAATGTGCATTTTTGATCTCATTTGTTTGTTAATTTAAAAAATTGATCCATAGAATCATCATAATCTCTTGTACAGACAGAATGGCAAGTGTGAAATGTGACTCATCGGCATACATATTCAACCAACAGCACTCGTTTCCATAAAATTTCAGCTCCAGGATCTGGGTTTGCCTCTTATCCCAGCGATCTTCCACTGTGGGGGGAGATAACAAGCAGCGAGCCTCATAAAAACTGGCAGCGCTGTGATAAGAGCTGCTCGGCGGAGCGGCGGATGAAGGTGAATTGAAAAGTGGCTCCTACAGATGTATGAATTATTGACTATGAGAATTGTAGTTTTGTTGATAAGCCAGGTAACGATATGCTGCCACATTTCTGAATTCAGTTTGCTGTGTTAGACTCCCGATGACTCGCTCTAAGAATGACAATGTAAACTTGTTTCCTTGTTCAAAACCCTGACTGGCTTGTTGATTTTGTGCGCTCCTTGACGAATTCAAGGTCACAAGTTGCAGCAGTTCAACCAGTTTAATAATTAATCAGTTGAGTATTCACTAGAGACGTCATGAGGTGCAATACTTCCATACAAAGTCAAAACAAAATCTTGAAAATGTGCAGCTGTCACAGGTAGTCAACGGCTGATTACGATTTCTCCAGAAAGGCGTCAGGAATTGCAGGTGGACCAATAGGTCTGCTGCAATTTGTGAAGGTCAAAAAAACAAACAAAAACATCCTCTAAAAGTTGAGTATGGAGAAACTGAATGTCTGCATCAGTGATAAGGTACTAGTGTTAGATGCTCAAGTCAGAATATAAACTGTGTCACATTTAGAACAAGAAAAGCACCGGATGAGATGGAGACAGATGATTACTCAATCTCCAGAATAAGAGACAGGATACTCGCTTATTTAAACAAGAAAAGCACTCAGAAAGAGCAGTACCCACCAAGGCTGCTCAGGTCCTTGCATGATTTCCGACAGACAAGTCCTCAGTGGTGGATTTGGAGCAGGATCACAATCATGTGATCATCAGCAGGCAGCTGATGTAGCGTTCACTTGTTGTCATGGTTACAGTGACGCCGTGACACTGTCTCACAATGATACAGGAATTTAACAAATCTGTGGATCCAGACTATAAGCTGCATCACTGCCAAAATCTAATCACTTGATCCTTGTGTCATTTCTGACCTTCCCTGAAGATTTCATTCAAATCCCTTAGTCCGTTTTTGAATAATGTGCACAGATAAACGGACAAACGTACGTCGATCGTCACATAGTTCTACGTTTTCTTTTTTCACTCCTTCGCCACGTTCCTCGGTGGAGTAATGAACAAAGAAAACCTATCACACATGTCTTAGAAGCTTGGAGACAGAAACACAGACCTAAACGCAGAATTCAAGCTGAGGAAGTTTCAGTTGTTACTTTAAATTACCATCATCATCCTATTTTTCTAACATCACCATGAGAAAGATGCTGAGCAGATGGAAGACCAAAGCAGGCCAACAAGACAACTATATCTGAAGCTTTACACAGGAAGCTCATATATGACTTGCTTTTAAAAACTATTGATATAAAATATACAGCAGATGAGCATTACAGGAGATAGAATATATATTTTAAAATGTAGATATTTTTGTACAATATTGTTTTAAATAACAGCAATGTATTTTTGTGCTACTTGAAACTTCCATCTCTAGTTCGTTTCAAATAAATACATTAATTTCACTAGTTATCATGCAATGAATCCTAAAAAAATGCACTCCATCTTGCACATGCACTTTTTATTCTTCTTACCTGTTAATTGCTGCTATTTCTACAACTACACTAACCTGCTGCTATCTACAATGATCCCCATCATGTACAGTAGTGCACTTTTTATCCTTATTACCTGTTAAATTTTAACCTGTTGCTATATTCAGACATGCACTAGTTTTAGCTGTCGTCAGTTTTATTTATCTGAATGTTCTCATTTTTTAACTCTAAGACCTTGCACTGGTGAGGCATTTTTTTCCTTTTACTGTGTATGTACATACTTCGGTAGTCCGTGGTAAAACTGTAATTCTGCTTACCAATGATTCCTTTAATGTTATTTTCTTAAGTTCTGCACTGATAACATGACAGCTGCACTAAGAAAAGGACATACCAGTCAACTTTCATATTACGTTTAACAGTAGGCATCTTTAACCCACCCAAAAAAAACATCACAAAGGGTCAGTAAAGGGCAGAGTAGAGGAGGGTGAGCAGATGTAAACAAACAATTTAGGAGTAAAAATATTGAAAGAGACCAATTTGAAGTTCCTTTCTGCTCATTTTAAACCCGAGCAGCTCAACAGGAACTAAGGATTACTTCCTTAACGGCGACTTAAATATGAGCACAGTACAAGCCCTTCAAACAGAAATTAGCACACACACTAGTGACTCTACTCCATGCTGCCAAGTCATGTGTAACAGCTGGTCAAACAGCACAGTGATACAACAGTAGATGGGCTGACCGGCACGTACACGCCTGCAGCTATGACTGGAACTTAACACTTTAAAACACACACACAACAAACTGGAATGCTGTTCAAGACCTTCAGCTGACCGACACACGTTTCCAAGCAGGAACACACACACACACACACAAATACACACGCAGATTGTAGCTTTAAAACTACACAAGCACAGCTCGACGTCAGAAAGCTGCCAAGGCTGAAGACTGAAAGATCAAATGGCACAGGAGGACGTTCAGGCAGTCACGTTTTCTATGCAGAGATTCATAATTATAAGAATAACTTTATTTATAAAGCACCTTTTGAAAACAGAGATTGCAAAGTGCATTGACCAACAGAGGACCGGTCAGTCAAAACATGGTGAAAGTTACTCACAATAAATAAGTCTAGCAACACCAGGTAAAATTTAAAAAATGCCACGCAGAAGTAAGGGAAAGAACAAAAGAAAATAGAGGGTAAAGCCATAAAGACAAGGCTAAAAATGATAATAGCAGTAAAAAAGTAAAATAAACACAAAATGAACAATGGCATAAATTAAATCCAACATCTTTAAACGGACTCATTCCTTTGTTTGATATGCATCCTAATCTAGCTAATTATACACTTAACTTCATTTTTACTATTTATTTTATTTGACTGCTCTGCCTCATCTCCTTACGTTTTGCTTGATTATCTGTGTTTGTATGTTTTGACTGTCAAAGCACCTTGTGAAAGCTGTCAAGGGTGCTTTACAAATATAGTTATAAGTTTAGAAAAACTGACAAAGAAAATAGATGAGAAAATACTATAAAATAAAAAATAGTAGGCTAAAAAGGTCAACTAAGAGGAAGTCGGAATCTTAATTCTCGTTTTATTTTGCAATAACAAAAGATTTATTTGAAGTTGAAAGTGACCAAATAATTAATCTGTCATATTAAAGTGGTACAGTGATCTAACCTTGATTTCAAGAGCACTGGGACCATCTACACTACCGTTCAAAAGTTTGGGGTCACTTAGAAATGTCCTGGTTTTTGAAAGATGAAGATGACATTAAATAAATCAGAAATCCAGGCTAGACATAGTTCATGTGGTAAATGACTATTCTAGCTAGAAAAATCAGATTTTTACTGGAATACCTCCATAAGGGTACAGAGGAACATTTCCTGTGTTCTAATGCTACATTGTGTTATTTAATGGTGTTGAAAGACTCATTGATGGTTAGAAAACCATTGTGCAGTTATGTTAGTACATGGATAAAAGTGTGAGTTTTATGGAAAACATGGAATTGTCTGGGTGACCCCAAACTGTTGAATGGTAGTATACATAACACCTTTGATTATTTAAAATCATCAGGTTCTATGGGATCAACTGGACATTTTTGTGGCAAGAAGTGGCGCAAACGCATTTAAAAATAATCCACATAGTGTGTTTTTAAGTGCCATGCCACCAATTCATCTGTAGAAGCACTCCAAGGTTGCTTTATTAAACCAAATCCAGAATGAAGGTTGTAATGAATCCATTCAACCAGCTCAACCTTGTGTTTGCATTTAAAATCGTTATGCAGTTACTCAGAGGTTTGCTGTAATGAATGACAAAGCAGATGGTCAGCTCAGTGGAAGGTTATCTATAGAAGGTTTGAGTTGATTTATTTTAGGACGAACCAAAGCTCCATCAGATATTAATGCAACGTTAAAGCAGTAGAACTGAATCCGTTGTCCTCATCTTTTCCAACAACTGCTTCTTACCCAATGTATTTCATCTAAAGCTTCTAAACTCAGTGGGATCCTTGGCGATACCAAACAGCCAGTGGCTTTTCAACACCTCACCTGCTATAAGGACTCCCTGATGAACACAGCTCTCGTTTTTTTGGCAGATTGCAGCAGGCATTTGCCCCAATTCCAAGATGTACCGTTTTCTTTTCTGCCAGAGGTGTAGATTTTACTTTCTGCATTGTTTTGGAGTCGTGTGCACTCAGCCCTGCTGTGCAGACACGCTGCAGCAAGAAGCAAAAAGACGACGACTCCTCTGTGAAAACGCTGAGCAGGTAGTACAACCCTGCTATGAACACCTGAAACCCTCTGCTGCCCAAGTAAACATCACTCCACAAACACTGAGAAACCAAGCTGCTACTTTATAATCAACAATTGGTCTTATTTTGGTGTTTGCTGCCTTTTTTTTCCTACTCTCTACTCTCTTTGTCAATGCTTTAACAGATGCTGGTCTATCTACTTCTTTCCCAGCGATATTTTGCACTCAGTTTTGTTTGATATTGAATTACACTGCTCAAACATCCTTGTTCTTATTTACCGAGGATGATTGCAGCAGTTAACCAGCTGATTTATGCATACACACAGAGTGCTAAAGTCGATTCTGGCAGGAAGAAAACTCACTGCATTGACTGAATAATGAAGGCCAGCTGCATTTCTTCCACTTTATGTAGACAATCGTAAAAACATCACTTTCTAACAGCAAACTGCACGCATGTTCTATTATTTGCAATTTCTGTCAAGTAAGTCAGCGGATATAGACTCATATGCTGTATTAACATATAGTGCAGCTTTAGCAGCAAGAAAAAACTGCTATTTTAATGACTGAAATGGGATTTGTTAAGAGCCGCACTTCCTGGTACATTGATTTTTTTGGAGTAATAACCATTAGGAAAAATCTGGAGCTAAAAATGGACATGACAAAAGAAAAAAGACTGTATTCCACATTACAAAAGTAACTTTGTGCAAAAAAAATTAGTGTAAAATGCATCTTAAGAAAACATTTCCTATTTCAGTGACAAAAGCAATGCACAAATTTTGACCAAACTGCCAAAAACTCACTGTTTAAGGCGGTTATCCCTCTCATTGTCATTTTACTCCTTCCTTGTCTGCACCACAGAGAACCTACCCAGGAATTAGTCTGATACTGCAGCACCTCCACTTTATTCCAAACCTGCATTGATTAAAGCCTGTGGATTAACCTAATATGCACAATGCAAGAATAGAGAAATAACATTCAACATAATCTGACTGTTTCTTCTTGGAGTACGTATTTTCTGAGCTACACTTTCTTTACGTCTTCAGACGACTTGTCTTGAAATTGATTTAGGCATTCATGTGAAGCCGAAGAGCGAAAACATCAAACCAACAAGCGGTTGATGAATCGCCTTCATCTTCCCAGTGATGTTCATCTCCGTACCTGAGCAGACGCCAACATTCATTTGTCTTTACCGCGGTGCAGATGAGAGATCCTCATTAAAAAGAGAATGTAGAATAACGCTGCCCATCGTTACGCTTGTCTTTGATTCCGATGAGCCCCTCAGCGAGACCTCTCATCGCCGTTCTACCGTTTAAAAGCACAGCAGCCTTCCTCGGTTCCGTTTAAACAACTTATTTATTTGACAGGACTGCTGGCTGGGGACTCCCCCTCGCTGCTTTTAAGTCCCTCGCTGAATTTCGGCAGCGGTGTGATAATCCATTAGGAGGAGCAGGAAGTCTCCATCATGCACTCTCAGCTATGGTCACATATCTTGTTTGTAAAATTCTGTGACTGGCTGCTCACCGGACTCAAAGAGTAATCCGCCCAAAACCAAAGTGTTTTCATCCTCATGGAGAAAGTTTCCACAAGTTACTATGTCAGAGGTGGAAGCACAGGTCAGAAAGTTTACTTATAAACGTAAAACTTCAGCACAAAAAGCCTCAACATGACAATATTCCCTGTGCAGAATACAACATTTTTTTGTTGTATTTTTAGACACAAATATTTGTCTTTAATGTGATGAGCGCAGGTCATTTTAAAATTCTTACACTGCACTAAAAATAAGTCACTTGAAAGTGAAAAACAATAGTATGTGACATTTTGTTTTTAATGGAAACATTTTTGTCTTTAAAGGTCCCAAGTGTAAGGTTTCTCTGCATAAAAAAGAATGCATTAGAATCGATATTGTTCTTAATCATTGATACTTGGCAGATAAAACAATTCTCCACTTAGCACTTACTGTATGGAATACAAGTCATTTTTTCAGTTTTTATTCATAAAAACAATAGCATCAGTAAACAAACTAGCATTTAAAGGGTTAAAATATTAAAAATCAATAAATATTTGGTTATTATGATCAAGATTCATGTATATTAAAAGAAATCAGTAATTAAAAGTGGAAAAGAATATTAGTATGTAACATTTTTCTGTATCGTTTCTGACGTGGACAATTCTGTCTTTAAGCTCCTGGGTGCGAAGTTGTGTTTTTTTGGTGCTTTTTTTTGTAAACTTATGCTGCAAAATAAATAATAGTACATCAGAATCAATGTTGTTGCTCATCACTGACATGCCAGATTGTGAGACTCGACAGAAGAATTTGTCACTTGCCACTTACAACACAAAATATAAATGATTTTTTTTCCCTGTCTTTTTTCTTCATAAAAAAACAACCTAAACTAACTTGCATTTAAATGGTTAAAATCCTGAAAATTAATGAATATTTGGTTATTATGATCAGGGTTTGTACTTTAAAAGAAATAAGGCATTAAATGTGAAAAATATGAATAATACGAAACATATTTTTGGCATTGTTCCCAGCATGGACATTTTTGTCTTCAAAGTCCAAAGTGCAAGTTTGTTTGTTTTTAAACCTTACACTGCTGAAAATAAAATGCATCAGAGTCAGTGCTGTTGTTAATCAATGACACATAACAGAGTGCAATAATTACAAAAAAAAATCCACGTAAAACTTACTGTATGTAAAATTTAAAAATATCTAATATTTTTCTCATTAAAAAAGTACAATGGCATGTAAACAAATTGGTATTCAAAGGGTCAAAGTACTGAAAATTAATTAATATTTGGTAATTATGATCAGGACTCACGTATACTAAAAGAAATATAGTATTTTTTGGCATCGTTTTTGATGTGGACATTGTTGTCTTTAAGGTCCTGAGTGCAAGGTTTGGTTATTTGTGTTTAAAATTTAAAAAAAAAAAAAAAGTGTACACCGCATAGAAAATGTATCAGAATGAGTGCTGATAATCACTGATACATGCCAGACTGAGATAATAAATTAAAGCAATCTTAACTTAACACTGACTGTATGGAATATAAATAATTTTTCTTTTATAAAAAGGATAAACAACTGTGATGTCATTTAAACAAACTGGAATTTAAAGGGTTGAAATCCTGAAAATGAACAAATATTTGGTAATTATGATCAGGACTCATGTACATTAAAGGAAATGAGTCATTAAAAGTGAAAATATGATTCACATGCAACTTTGTTTTGGTATTATTTTTGGCGTGTACATTTTTGTCTTTAAGAACCTCTTTTTTTTTAAATGACACTAAGGTAGCAAGTCCTAAAAAAAGTTGAAATCTCCACAAAAAGCTGAATGTTATCCTTGCCGCACTGCTTTTCTCAAGTTCAAAAATAAATCTTAAAGCTGAAATGGGATAGAATCCTTTATACATATCCCTTTTACTGTACAAACGGCTTGATTTGAAGCCTGTCCAACACAAATATTCATGTGAGACCAACACGGTACCAAAGACTGTTTGCTTCCAGCTCTTCTGGCTGATTCTGGAGAAGAAAAATTTAAAGAGGCAGAGATGTCGACCACCTTGTAAGTGTCACTTCCACTATAACACGATTACACTTTCAGATCAACTAAGTGACAGGAACATGAGCCTAAATAGATCAGAAAAACAGTTTTTACACCGGTTTATCCTCGCTGTTTTTGGCTTCACCCTGAACCTCTGCTCTTCCCTGCAGTCGGTGTCTTTGGTAATTAAAGCTGCTCACATTCTCTGGGTGTCTGGGGGCACATGTACAAGCCCCGGTTTCATACTTTAATGTTCATCATGTTGTGCCTTGTTAATCTCTATTTATGTGCTTTGTTGCCGTGTAAACCCCTGAACGAACCCATTTCTTCAGAGTAATTTATAAACGACAGGAGCGGCTGACATGTCCTCTCTCTGGTGGCAGACACAGCAGGAATTATCATCAATCATCATGCAAAGCATTTACTCAGCACTAAAAAAAAAAAAAAAACACATCAGTTCTGGAGCTCCAATCAACCTGAATCTGTGTGACATCTAGCTTGATTACGTGGGTCATGTTTTAGGCTTTAAGGCCAATTCATCGTGTTTGTGAGCAGAGAGTTTCAGACGGCGGCTCAACCATGGCCAGAAATGGAAACAATGAGAAAGTATCTTAAAATGCAACCCACTAAGCATCAACGGCTCCAAAACATTTCCTACGACCATTCTCAAAGCAGCAGTTCCTCTAATGAACTCAATACTTCTGTTTCTCAAGTCATTATGTCATTTAGGAAATTCACTCCCAATCAGTGTGCTGGTGGCCCCGATTGAAAAATAAGCCTCTATTTAAATAGATTTAGGTGTTAATACCAGTTCTGCAGAGACTCACAAGCTGTTTGGATGAAGCAGGTCAAGAGGTTGATTCACCGGTGAGCTCGAGTTACATGATTATTTTGATTGAGGTGTGATAGGAGTGTCACGTTGTTAGTGGAGTAGGAAAAACATCATCAGCTAATGGTGTTGCTGTTCATTAGCTTGTTTTAATCAGTTTTTGACCCTTAAGGGATTCTGATTTCCAGTATTTCCACAAGTAAATCTTTATTTTCTTAACAGTCTCCAACTTCAGCATTGAGTATAAAGCATACAGCATGTTGTATGCTTTGGTAATGGGCTATTATTGGGCTTCAAGTGTCCCTCCACCAGCTTCACCCTAAAAGCCCTGGCTAAAACTGGAAAACATGTCATCTACCAGACAGCAAGGCTTCAATTCAGCTCCACTAAAACCCAAAGACGTCCTTACTTTATACGTTGGTCTTTCTATACAGTCTTTTGCCAAACACAAAGTGTATATAATCACTTATTAACCCTTTAAGCTTCAGTCAATTCCAGCCGTTTTCAGTACAAAAAAAAACAAAAAAAACAAACAAAAAAAAAAAAAAAAAAAAATCGCTAATATTCTATTTTTAAATTAAAAAAAAAGACGAAAAATACGGGGAATATTGGACGCACATCGCGAAGTGCATTTCCTTGAAAACGACCGGTTTGTGGATTTTATACCGACTTCAGGACATGTTTTGGACAAAATAGTTTACTGGCTTGTGTTGTCTGGATGTAAAAGGTTGGATTATGGCCGTTTTTTGTGGAATCTTTTTTTCTGTGTGTAATAATGAACCCGGAAATGTGAGTCGCGCTGTGTGCGTTGAAGCCGTGTATAGAGAACAGATGGATGAATATTTGTTTTTGTCAGACAAATGTGTTTTTCTCACCCGCTGTGGTAATCACATCTGAAAGTGGTTTATACCGGCGGATTCATGAGAATCTAAGCTTTCCATCGGTGTATAGTGTTTGTATAATCGTGTTTGCAGCCGTCGGACATTCTTGAAATTCCTATGCAAATTAGTAGGTGTACCGCCGGCGGTACACCTACTATGCACTGAAGCGTAAAGGGTTAAGGACCAGATAAAAGGAAGGAAGGTAAATACTTCAGGGAAGTGTCTGACTTGGCTCTAAATGTGAAGATAAAGGCACTTCAGAGCACTAAATAGTATTAATCTACCTTTTAAATATAGTCTTTAACAAATGCTCCATTATCTCCCGTTTGTGTAAAAGCTATAGCATTCACGATATTTTTTGCTTTAAAGCAAAACTGCACATTCAAGAGCGATGGAAACATGCAGACAGTGCAGGAAGTAATAGTCAGGATAGAGAGTACAGAAAAAAAACAGAAAGGAAGCTATTGCTGGTCTTAAATGTTTGTTGGAAGTCAATTGTGATAAAACTATGCAATAATTATCTTGTACTATCAGCAAAGATGGAAGACAACTGGTTGCAGATTCAACTTGCGGCTGATATTTGAGTTATCTGTCCCATTTCCAATCCGTAAAGCATACCTTTAACTTCTATATTCCACACAGATAAGACAAAGAACTTCTTCATTAGTGGTTCAATCAAGGGTTTGCCACAGGTTCTAACACTGAACATTTACTGGCTGAGGTAATATGTTTAAGGTAAGGTCTTGGGAAACAAATCTTACAAGACAATTAAGATTCAACTTGATAAAAATGATATAGTTTCATACATTCCAGATTGAAAAAAGTCCATTTGATAAGTGATTTGTTTTGAAAACTGCAGCTTCTTGCAACTATATAAATGCGTAATAATGGAATCACACCTGTGTTACCGCAAAACAACAACAGACTGCAAAGACAAAATATTTACACTGATAAGTCTCACAAAAGTTTGAAGAAAGTAGATTTTTAGCGTGCACTGAACTGAGTAAGTCAATCATCTTGGGATGTATGAAAGCTTGGATAAAACACCTTCCTGATGGGTCTTTTCCGACAAACATTTAAGCAATGAAACATCTCTGAAGTCTGGCATTGTTGAGTTTCCATGGTCACAAGTTCGCAAACAAAATCTGACAGTAAGCTCTATCAGAGAAGAAACTTCTCTACTTACGGCAGATTTCTAAGCTCTCGTCTGACCCGTCCTCGCAGTCCGGCTCCCCGTCGCAGTGCCACCTCTTCGGAACACACTGGCCATTTTGGCACACAAAGTCCACCTCTGCACAAGTCTTCTTGACTGTAATGTGGAAGAGAAAATAGAGGTGGAGTCGTTATGCAGGCCTCATGTTCTTTAATAAAACATCTCGCATTAAAGAAAGAGAAACACATGAATAATAGAACACATTCATACCAACGCACACATGAACATGAGTTCCTGTTCACCCGACCACAGCCTCCTTCTTTCTTTCTCTCTCAGGTGAAAAAGGTCATGAGTTTACACCCTGTTGCCTTCTGATTAAGCAAACCTCACACGTTACATTTGCAATTAGAATGCATTCAACACAACTCTCTGCTGTACTCATTATCCATCAAAAGAGGAAGACGGAAAACATCGAAAAGATTGTGTCGGGAGATTAATCTTGCTCACATCAATTCAGACATGACATTCGTGCTGCATTATATAATTAATTAGAGACACAACAAAGAGAAAAACTTAAAAAGAAAACTGCGGTCATGTGTTTCAAAGCATCACTGTACACAATATCAGTGTCAGGGTAATGAATATAAACCACAGGGTTTAAGTTTAGCTTTCCCAGCTTTATTGGTCATTAATTGAGGAAATATTCACATTCTAGAAAGATAAGGCATACAAAATTAAAAATAAAGACCTAATAAAGGCTATATGCACCTTTTACGTGTGGCGTTATTGGATGAATGGACTCAAATTGTAGGACGCACAATATGCAGAACTATGGTTTAAAACGAGAAAGTAATGGCGCTACATTAAATTATTGCAACTGAAAAGTTATAGAAAAGATAATATCATTGGACTTGAATAACTAAGAACAGTATTACATTATGGGTTTGCATGTGTAAGTTGTTACAAAATAACATGACATATCTGATCATTTTTGACAGGAAATTCACAAAATATTAACTTCACCTTTTGTATTCCAATATGGACAATAAGAAATGCCAATTTACAGTTACAGTAAAAAAAGAAAAAAGTGCAGTAATTTTGCTTCCAAGCTTGATTTGTTTGAATAAGTTTTAGAGATTTGAGCAGGTCAACTGTTTGACTACTTTGCAAAAAAGAGACAACAAGCAAGAAGTCCAGTAAAGGTAACTATCGTGCAGCAGAAATTTATTTAAGTTTTGCTTGCCTGTTAATTATGTGGCAGTCCATTTGGAGCCATCTGTGCTGTAGCAGCTAAAGCTAACATTAAACTGAAGACAGGCTGAGATGCTTCACAGCTCTGAATAACAGAGGTTTAAATTTGAGAGTTTCTAAAGTGGTCAAATTTTTTTTTTTTTTTTTTTTTTTTTTTTTTTAAAGCATGTGCTTTGCAGAACTTTGTTTACCACATCATTATTTGGAGTCAGCAACTGTCAAGCTGCTTATTAGCAGCTTCTCTGAAATTAATGCGAGGGAAAACTGTTCAATTACAGTAAAATAAACAACATTACGTTTAGTTTTTCATATTAAAGTTATAGAGCAAGGGGTTTTCTGCAGGCGCCATTTTTCACCAGGAGTTGCAAGCTTTTACCTCCTGTAGCTTATGACATTTACCTATGTACATTATAATTACAATCAAGGTTCTCAGGATTTTAATTATAATTTATGGCAGGAAAACAATCATTTAGCCTGATCTGTAGCCATCCCTGATCTTGTGAAAGCCCAGATTAAAAAAGGCTACTAGGTGAAGCAGAAAACATGAAAGTGCCAAAATTATCCCTCATGGTGTGTCAGGGAGAAAAGAATTTGGAGGTTTTCCAGGATGTTTGAGGGATTTCAGGTCCGTACAGCAGCACAAACCTCTCTGCTCTCAGTAATTCCATGTATACTGAGGGATGAGGGAGGCACTTCAGCCTTTCCCTCAGTTTCCCTGACCAGAATACAAATATGTGCTTGAAAAACAACCGACTCTGATTTAAGCCGTGACAGCAGAAAATCGCAGTGGGCCTCATTATCAACCCTCTCTCTTTTTTTTTTTTTTTTTTTATTAATTAAATCTGGATTCTTTCACGCATGTGTGTGAGCGCCTCACTTGTTTCTGGGCTGAAAGTTAAAGAGCTCAGATTTCCCAGAGAATGGATAGTAGTTGAAGTCTCAAATGCAACAAAATGTCAAAGAATAAGACAGAAAGTGAAGGAGGCGAACTGATCACAGTTTCACCACACACATCACACGCTTCTGTTCGGACTCAAATTCAACAACCACCACTTGCTATCTTACATTAAATTAAGCATGTGAGCCTTCATTTACCTTATCTTATTCCTACAGGAATTCTATGTATACTGATCTGTAAAGGGGGTCCACTGGGATTTACTTCCTCAATATCACCTTGCAGTACAATCAGCTGCTCTTCTCACTAGCTTCCTCACCCATTTCCATCACTTGTTCTTTCCTCCCTCCCTCCACTATCATGTGACCCACATAGATGAAAGTATTGGACACACACAGAGGCCATATTTAGCTCTGCTCTATGCACCACCTTCCCATCACCAGGTCATTCGGTCCCGAGGGATGCTGGGAAGGCTCCCGGTGGGGCTCGGCTAACGTGGCGGGGTTGTGAATGTCATATGACGAATCTGACATGAGGGTAAATGTGAAGACGCAACGGTATAAGTCATCTACCATATCCTGTGGGAACTCACCAGATGAAATGAAAGAGCTGTACACTATGTTAGCCTGTATAACTGGAACAAAAGCACAAAAGTAAATGAAAAAAAAAAAATCATGTTTAGCACGCATTCTTGATTTTATATAGCATTTATTTGTGTCGTATCTGTGATGTATAAACAGAAACCTTGCCATGTTTTGCTTTTTTTTTAAAGGGGAATTCGAACGAGACTTAGTGTTTTAAGTGAAGTATCACTGCTTGTATTAAAATTCATCATGACCCAATTGCTAAAATATAGCACCGCCAGATGGTAAATACTACAGTTAGCATGCTATGACTCGCAATAGCGTGCCTGTTAGCCATTTAACTAAACAACTGTTCAGCTACAGTTGCTGGTTACAGTCATAAGAAAAGCACTCAGAGCGCAGTACTCCACCAAGGCTGCTCATTCCCCATGTGACACTGTCAGAAATGCAGCTTTTTTTTTTTAGAAATGCAGCATTTGTTTATTAGTTATTGATGATCAGAAATCACAGCAACACAGAATGTGTCCATTTAAGATAGATGTACCCACAAACACAATGACCTTGTGCTAAGCACAGGCGCGTTATGCATGTTGACGTTATGAATGGATATCGAATTGCGTGATCTAAATATGTAGTGGGCGGTGGGAATTGATGGGACTCAGAAACATCCCTACAATTTAATGAATTGTTCCTTGTATGTATAAGTCTACAGCGGTGGACCTGTAGTAGAATCACAATCATGTTATCAGCAGGCAGCTAACGTAGCATTCAGCTGTTGTCATGGCTACAGTGACACTATCTCACAATGATACAAATCTTGAACAAATCTATGGATCTAGACTATAAGCTGCATCACTGCCAAAATCTAATAACTTGGTCCTTGCGTCACTTCTGACCTTCCCTGAAAATTTCATCCAAATCCGTTTCTCCATTTTTGAGTAATGTTGCACACAGACAGAATAACAGACGGACAGACAAATGTACGTCGCCATCGTCACATAACTTTGTCACATTCCTTGTCAGAGTAATAAATATAGATTTATTTTTTGCTTTTGTTCAATTCATTGCAAGGCCTGGAAATGTTTTTCCCCTTCACACATTTTACTACAAATAAACTCAATTTTCTTCACAATAAACTGAATGCTAGCACTCCAACAAAGATGAGTTTCCACAAACTTAATGCCTTAAATACATGATTTTGTTGTTGAAATTTGTCATCTGCCAAGTCTCCGCATCTAGTCAAAAATGGAATTAAATTATTCCAGGCCACAGGCTGTCACAGCCAACTGCATTCATCTATCATCATTTCTGAATAACAACGATGCACTGAGTAACGCTGTCTGCATTCCAGATCACATACTTTTCTTGTGCAACAGTAAACCGGTTGCACTATGAATATTTTGTACATTTAAATAAAAGTCTCTGTGCAATATAAATGATTCAAATGCACAAGAATGTGCCCGACAATCCCGTGACATGTCGTTACTTCACATGGATTATGTGCAATATTAATATTTTCTACATACCGGGCTTTGCAAAAGTTCTGTTACACTCTGCTTCATGATCTTTAGACACGTTTACATGTCGGAGTGAAAAATTCCATTGAATAAACTGAAAGTTCTACCTCATAGGCAGGTGTCCTTAATACAATTTTTTTCTCCGGTGAAGTTGTATCAAGATGGAAGTCAAAAGAGTTGAGATATCTGCTCTCCTTCGTGCTGAACATCAGCCAGATGACCGTCCACAGAGTCGCGGAGAGGCTAAAGAATGGTGAAGATCTTTCAGGTCTTCACCATTCTTGAAAGATCACTGAAAGATCTTCACCATTCTTCAGCCTCTCCGCGACTCTGTGGACGGTCATCCGGCTGATGTTCAGCTGCTTGGCTCTGTCAGACTTGTTGTGGCCAGCATGAAGGAGAGCAGATATCTCAACTCTTTTGACTTCCATCTTGATACAACTTCACCAGAGAAAAAAATTGTATTAAGGACACCTGCCTATAAGGTAGAACTTTCAGTTTATTTAATGGAATTTTTCACTCCGACATGTAAACGTCTCTAAAGATCATGAAACCGTGTAACAGAACTTTTGCAAAGCCCGGTATGGAAGAATCTGTACAATATCAACAGTAATTGATATTTCTTTGTCGTTTTGTGACTGATGTATTTATGTTTTGTACTATATTTGCTGCTTTAACAGTAAAATTTCCCTGCTGTTGGATTAATAAAGGCTTTCTTACCATTTTATTTTCAGTACATGCTGCAGCTAGTAGATATCGTTGCAGGCAGTAGTCATACAACTGGGACACGCTACATCATAATATTGCGCCTTAAGCTTTGACCATCTTGCTCATGTATCCGTCACAGTCTGCGGCTCAAGCTTCTCACTGAGCCAGACACGTATGATGTATTTTAGTTGGATTGTGGGTCAGAATGTCCAGAAAAGCGTGTCGGATTGCACACTGCAAAATGAGGCCATGTGTAGTAAGACATCCTGTATTTTTCTTTTTGCATATAGTATTTGATGTATGGTACACTTTATAGTATGGTAGTCTGGGAATTGGAATACACACTGTGAAACCAAGCATTAATATTAATCTCTAGCTGAAGTACTTCAACGTCTTACTGCTTAACAGCTAGTGGCATCTGTTTTTGCAAATAACGAATCTGCTGTTAAGGAGATGGAGCCCAAACATTTTACTCTTACATGTCTTGGTGTTAAAAAAAAAAAAAAAAAAAAAAAAAAAAGAGACAAAATTCAACACCAAAGAATCATAAAATAATTGTAAGGGCACCAGTGTAAAATGTTAATCTGGCACCCTGCGAGGCGACCTTTAAAGATACAACTCAGACTAAGTTTCCAGCTTCATTTCCATATTGTTCACTTTGGCAGGGAAATGCGCTTAATTGCAACCAAGACGGATTGTCATACGGTCGCCCACGCTGCACCAAAGGCCACATAAACAGTAAACAAAACACACTACCAGTCCAGCTACAGTAGAGAAGAAACTGAAATGGCAACTGATCACACAGAACAGCAGCACAGACTAATTTGGGTTGTGATTCTTACTGCTAGAGAATCCCACGAATAAACCAAAAGTGTATTAGTTCGTTTCTCTATACTGTGACTTTTCCACCCTTTCTGTACATACACATGGCTTTGCAACTCTTTAAACAGCTCACAAATATGTCCTGTGATTACCTCAAATGGATGAGAGCTGTAGCCAGTTATATGAAATGGGTATAAGCTATCCATTTTGAGGGAGATAATTGTAATTTTCTACTTGCATAAACATCATTCCTAAACCAACAAAGAACTGTAGAAAGGGAAATAATTTCATATGCCACCCACCCAACTCCCCACCTGTTCCAGTGGCTACTCTCTAGGAGACGTTATACATCACTGCTGTCCAGGAAACCGATTCTAAAACGGTTTTATCCTCACCACCTCCCTGGCATATCCGCCTATCACTCCCTCATAGTCTAGACTGCTTTGTTGTGCACACAGTATTTGATGTCTTTTTTCATTTGGATGTATTTTTCACGGGTCTGTGCTGTACCGACTGAACCATTGGCTTTACTGTGCGGCCATTAAAGCAAATTAAATGGACGTTTGGAGAACTGGAGAGTATTTCCATCAGCAGGATGACACACGTGGGATTAAGTCACAATACAGCGTGTGTTCACGATAATGCATGAGCACACCACCTAGTGCAGCAATCTGGCTTAAAGATTTGTTTCCAGATAACAATGGAGTATGAGATAGATAAAGGTTATTGACAGAATCTATTGGTTCTGATCTCTTTGTGAGATTTGTTGACATAAAAAAGTGGCATAAAGATTATAGCTGGCCTTATTTTTAGTGGAATACACGTACAAAACAGAAACGATGTGTGTGGCAAAGAGAAACCACTTTTCAATGGCAATCAAAGGTCTGGTGACTTGTGTTTGAAAGCAGAGACTTAAAGTACAGACTGCATTCCCTTTGTTATGGTGAGCAGCATTTGGAAAGCATTTACCTCTCACTGACAATGTTGCTTAAGCGACCCCAAATTTAATTACAAACAGCAACACGACCGTAAGGACAAAATGAACAACCTTGGGCTCCATGAACAAGACACATCTGAGAGGTTTCTGAAATACAATCAACCTCCTTATTAATTAGTGACACTGATGTTGTTGAACCTTTTCTAAAAGAAAAATCTCAACAGCAGCAGAAATGAAGCACAACATGCTTTGTCCTGTTTAGTTACTGTAGTGCTGAGCAGACTTTTCATTAAATGTGCCATCCTTGGTAATAGGGCTACAGACTGCGACAAAAATTGCCATATGTGACTGTTTTTTGAGGGTGTGCAAGTTCAAATGTCATGCAGTTGCGGTTGTGTGAGTGTATGATGATCACAAGGTGGATCTGGAGACGCTCCAGTCATTACAGGTAGCTGCTGTGTTAGATATCATGGTTGAAAGTTATTCTTTTTCTTCTTCACTGGCTCAGAAACAATCAGTTTTATCATTACGGTGTTCCGAAGATGAAACGATCCATAGCGGATTTTGCAAAAAAGAAAAATGTGGAGACGGAATCTGACTCAGACACACCTGATGATAAAAACTGCAGGCAGGAAGATCTCCACTGAGCCAGTTAAACAGAAAAAGTAGCTCACTACACTCAATCATGATGGCTAACACAGTGCTAGGGCGAAAAAAAGTGAAACTAGCATCAACAGCAATCACAATTTTGGCTTCCTCCAATCAAGCGAACATGATCGACTGTGGTACTGAAGTTTAAAACGTGGTCCACTCATAGGCACGTTAGATAAAAATCAGTTTTAAGTTGGTTAAATCTGACAGTAGGATGAGTTAATTCACTCTTTTCCAACTCATTTTTGGTGTAACAGCTGTCCGAGTGAACTGCAGCCTTTGAGCTAGCATTTAGCTTAGCCTGCATGTGAGGCGTTCAGGGAACATCTGTAAATAGTAGCATCTATAAATGAGCAGAAGTGCATTAAGTGATGAATTTATCCTGACCAGCTTATAGGATTGATCTTAGATAAAGAGTTGTGACAAAATAAATGTATTTTCAGATTAAAGTATTTTACAAATTTAAAGTCTCAAATCACTGACAATCTCTACACTAAAACAAAAGTAGGTTTTGTAAAGACAACCATTTATCAGCATGCAAGTTGGAGATACAGTTGTGGAAGTGCTTTACCAAAATAAGAGTGTGGGGGGTGGAAATGAGTTTTTTTGCAACTAGTAACAACGCTGAGTAACCGTTGGAAAATGGTGCTAGCTGCCTTTTTCATTATTCATACTGCTCAAAACGAAAGTGTAAGGGACTGTGAATCCTGCTCTCAGGGGGTTAATCATTTTGTTTTCCACTGTCCAATCATTGATGTACACTGTGCAATTTATTGAAAACAAAATCATGCAAGACTGAAGCATTCCCTTAAATGTTCTAAACAGTGTATTTATGGCTTGTAGAAGTTGCTACAGGAAAGAGCTTAACTGAACACCAACACATTTCTGGCAGTCTTGCTCATTATTACGGTGTTTTACTCCTACATGTGCATCCACTGCTCTTCCATACAGGCATTCATTCTGTCTTTTCTGTGTGACTGTGTTCGTTTCCTCACCACACGAGTTCTCGTCGCTGCCGTCGGTGCAGTCCTCGTCTCCGTCACACTGCCACACGGACGGGATGCAGCGGCCGTTTCCACACTGAAACTGACTGGCTTCACATTCTGTCTTAGTACCTGCAAGAGAAGACGAACACACAGGGCACATGAGGTAAAACTGAAGTGATTACAGCTCTAAATGTTCACATAATAATCATTTACTGCTTCAACTGTAATTTGCTTTTTGTTTAGTCTTAAAAGGGTTCCCTGCAGTGCAGTAATTTCAAGCCAAACAGCACCGTCTTGCACTCAGAGGAGCCCAGCATTTTGGATTTACACACCAAATCTTCTTGCCTCCTGAGCAGCTTTTTGCACAACTATCAACAACAACCAGATATGTGAAAAAACTTGCACCAAAGTCTAGCTAGGCGAGTCACGATTTGTTCTGGAAAATCTGCAACTTAACAACTCTTTAAAACTGGGAAACTGAAGAAAGCTGAACGTTGTTTTTACACAAAGACACGCAACTGAAGATTATGCAGCAGCAGCAGTATTTAGCAAAGAACTGAGTGTGTTCTGAAAACGTTTAACTGTTTAGGGTTTAGTGCATTGAACGTTTTCCAAAGAAGAAACAAAGGAAGTAGTGAAGTAATGTTTCCAATATTTTAATCATAATTATGAATTTTGGTTTGATAAAAAGATGGGACTAGTAGCTTTTTGTCTATGGTTCCAGAGACACAGAAACATAACTGAATGGCAGATCAACAACATTTAGGTCAAAAGAAGAAAAGAAAAATAACTGACTTGTAAATTAAGCATCTTTCAGTTCTGAAATACTGTTTGGACTAAAGAGATTTAAACAATGGAACGTGCAGTGAGCAGTTTAATATTTTCTGATGTTCTGTCGACCAAACAAAACCTTGAGTCACCTGATAAGGCTTAGTCAGGTTACTAATTATTGACTCCTTGAACAAAAAAACTGCAATAAAAACTGCTTGTGATGGTTTCAACAAATTAAATTCTAAAGATTAACACCACCTCAAAGCCACTTTAATACAGTTTTCATATTGGCTAAAGGATGAAAGGATATTACGCTGGTATGGACACATTTCTCCAGGACTTCCCAGTAAATACATTAACAATCTGGACAAGTGGTAGAAAACAAATGATGGTATAACCGATGATTCATTTGAGGATTTTGCTAAAATCAGCAGCGTCTGATGATGAGTTCCTGTCTACTGGAGTCAGCAGTCGCATCAGCATTGGCTGCAAGTCTGAAAATGGAGGTTAAAACTCCACAAAAAAAGCACTAAAGGGTCTCCTACATACACAGAAATGGCCAGAACAATCCCACTTGAAGCATGAAACATTCAAACAGCCTGCAATCAGACACAAAACAATACATCTGACTTTACTACCTCTGACAGGAAAAATTAAATATTTACTGCATCTGTAGCTTGAATTTAAGACCCTCTGAGGCCTTTTCTGAGGTAAATTAAGTTGGATTTTTCAAGGTTTCCTTCACAAAGAGTCAAAAAACGAAATGAGAAACAAAGCAAATATTTATTCCCCCCATTTCCACAGTTTCTTATAAGAGTGTAGTGTGCCCAGTTTTTACAGCAGTCTGTACTAGTGTGTCGTACTGGAGGCAGCGACGACTCCAGCTCCTAAAATAACACAGTTTGACCTTGGCGCTTGCTTTAGTCTGGACTGAGTGTCTGTCCAGGTGCATAAATGGAGCGCAGAGCTGTGATAGAAGCCTGGGAGAGGTCACAGCTCTGGCTGAATCACTGCTGCTGGGAGGTCAAATACTTTTCATTTAAAAAAAAAAAAAAAAAAAAACATTTCTCCTGCTAAAGTATTTTTTTTTTAAAACTGCAGGTTTACATCAGATTTGTGTTCTCTACAAGGATGGAAGACGCCTTTTAAAAATCAGTCACTGTATTGCCATCATGAAGGAAATAGTTTAAAGTGGGTCAGCCGCTCCTCTAGAGAGAAACAACACACACTGATTTGGACCTGAAGAGCTTCGGGCCTGGAACTGAACACATGACTGAAGATCTGCACCAACGATTTTTGTGCACAAGTCAGAAAAAGGACGTCTCCACTCACTGCGATAGTCTGACATTTAACACAAGGCTAAGAAAAGCACACTACTGGGCCAGATACTGCTCAGGAAAAAACAACGATTGTATGAAACGTAACAAGACATAAAATGAGGTTTTCTACCAATTAAGCAATTTTAATATAGGCAAAAAAACATCACTACAAAAGTAAACCATGCAGTATCTGAGAAGATTAATACATTGCTAGAATCTGTCAAAAATGGTAAAAGCAAGCATCTCTGGAACAAAATAAAACAGTGGAACGTTCAAAAACTCTTAAAATGGTGCTAATGGCAGCAGTTATCTGCTACATGATAATATTCTTGCTGATTTAAATTCATTAAAATAGTGTAATTTAACTGTCAAATGTTGAAAAAGAAAAAAAACTGACTTTTGAATGTGAATCTGCAATTTACAGGCAAAATTAACATTTAAACTAATATTTTTTTCTTTGATTTAAATGGTGAAAATGGCAGCAAAAATCTGTTAAATAATGATATTTTTGTGGATTTAAATTCACTAAAAATTGTATAACTTAACAGTCAAATTTGGGGGAAATAAAAAAATCTGCAATGATTAAAAAACTGGCTTGATGTGGATCTGCAAATTTTATAGGCAAATTTAAGATGTAAATTAATACTTTGATTTAAATTGCAAAAATAAGAGCAATTATCTGTTACATAATAAGTTTGCTGATTGATTTAAATTCATTCAAAATAGTGTAATTTAACTCTCAAATTTTAATAAAGAAAAAAAAATCACACTTGTAAAAATTAAAAAAACTTTAAATGTGGATCTACAATTTACAGGCAAAGGTAAGATGAAAATTAATACTTTTTCTTTGATTTAAATGGTGAAAATAGCAGCAAAAAAATCTATTAAATGATATTTTTGCTGATTTAAATTCACAAATAAAAAAAATGTGTAATTTAATCGTCAAAGTTGGAAGAAAATCCGCATTTGCAAAAAAGATTTCTAATGTGGATCTGAAATTTACAGGCTATATTAACACGTAAATTAAGAACTTTTCCCCCTGTAATCTTATGGTATGCAGTTAACAGGCAAATTCTGAAAAATGACAGTAAATTCTTTAGAAAAAATGACAGTGAACTTTAACTTTCCACGGTTTAGTTCAACAGGGTTCACTGTGAGAAAATGTCCCAACTTCAGCTGACTTTCTCCTTTCATTAAAAGGCGTCTGTGTTCCACAATTTCTAAAACTTTCTGAGGCCAAAAGTCTAATACTTAGACCTATTTCATGTTGCACTCGTCTGGCTCTGCTGAGATAAGAAAGGAACCAAAGATTGCACTTCTGACTCATTTGTTACTCAACTATTTGTACTTTTCACGCGAACAACCAAGAAGAACTCTGTCCCTCTGAAAACTGCATTTAAATTATACGAGTGGGTTTTTTTTGGGACTGCTGGTAGGACAAAGCAATTTAAAGATGTAATGGCTTCTGAGAAACTGTCCATTTTTCTTTTTGTTCTGGCATTTTAGAGGCTAAACAATCAAAAACAACATTATAATTCGCAGAGACATTGTGACAAACCTGCTTCTCTATGCAGTTTTTCATGTTCAGTGTTGGATTTATGGGTGTTTGCCGAGTGGATATTCTTATTAAATCAAGAATTGCAATGTTTATGTGACGGCAAATGCCTCAGAAACTGCATCACAGAAAAGAACCTTGAAAGTATTTTCTTCATCAGCCACTTGCGATACGAGTGCTCAGGAGGAGGTAAATACTCAGCCTGAAGGCTTCCATTCAACCACGACTACACCAGCTGTACTCACACCACAGAATACACAATCCTGACCTTTCATTCATAGTACCACAATCATGGCAGAATGGACCACAGTGTCGCTGCCTGCATTTTAATGGCCATAAATCAGCACATCTAACCAACAACCACCAACCCAGAGACACTTAACGGGCAGAGGGAAATGTTTTGTTCCCCTCGGCAATAAACCGGACGAGCATTGGAGAAACGAGCAACTGTAAAAAGACAAATCGCGGTGCAAAATTGGAAATAAAAGTTGCTTAAATGCTTCATTAAGAATAACATATCAAATGGGCAACACATTTCAGTGGAGCTGCTGCAATATACAAACACATGGTTTGAAAATAACTGGAATGATGCAGCACTGAAGAAGCGCGTTTCCACAAAACTATGAATGAAGACAATAAAATTGGGGCAAACATAGCTACACAAGGGACAGGACCTATTGTTTGAATATACAGCCAAAGAGGACATCACTTCATCATTCTTAGTGTTCTGTCGACTAGTTTCACTTCTTTAAAAGGCAGACTTGGAGGATGTCCAAGAGGTTGGCATTAATGTGACTTCAATGTGAAATATTACCTAGAAATAACCACATTTTACAGACAGGGGCGTAAATCAGTTGGGATTTCACAGATAACACTGCACCATTTTACAGAATAACACTAAATTCTGACTCTACAAGAACTCTCTGTAAACTGGATTTAGGTCAAGATGTATTATTGATGGTACAAGAAAAAAAAATCTGACCAAGCAGAAACAGACAAATGCGTCAAGGAATGACACCAAACTTCCTCTTTTTTATAGCTGACTCTGAATAAAAACTGAAAAAAAGCCAAAACTCATTCAAAAAAAATTACTTGAGAGGCTTACTACTATTCAAATGTCACTTGGATTAAACAAACAAAAAAAAAATCAATAAATTCAAGCATAGTTCAGCAAATATTTGATCGTCCCAATGTTAATTTAATCTGGGTCTTATCCAACACCTTCTACAGCCAAAACTTAAAAAATAAAGGTTGTCTTGTCATTTTGAGACAAATTTGTCACAAAATAAGAAACACTGGAGACAACCCAATGATCTGCAGAAATAATACATGCAATTGGCCCTGATCTACCTATAGTGGACACAATGTTCAGTCTCCTAGGTGAACACATGTGGGTCATTCCAGCTCAATTCACTAAATGT
The DNA here is from genome assembly GCF_021347895.1 of Acanthochromis polyacanthus. Classification (NCBI taxonomy): domain Eukaryota; kingdom Metazoa; phylum Chordata; class Actinopteri; family Pomacentridae; genus Acanthochromis; species Acanthochromis polyacanthus. The sequence continues at coordinate 30,827,920 of NC_067130.1, read as the reverse complement.
TAAAATGAACTTCATGCCTGACCATCTTACATTTGTCAGATTTTTCCTCTTGGGGTTTTAGATAACAGTTGAGTTTAAATTTTTTAAAGAAGGGTGGCGTCACATCCATGTATTTGCCCTTTTTTGTGCTAATCTGTGGAGTAAATGCAAAAAAAAAAAAAAAACATTTTAATAAAGTTTACCTCTGACTGGCATCATATTCTACATTTCTAACGCTGGTACCAATCACAGAAAAAACAAAAAACCTGGCTCTTAGGTTGAAAAATAAAAGCTTCATAGTTCGTGAAATATCAAAATAGAAATTAAAAAAAGTACTAGTTTGCATTCATTCTCAACTTAAGGCACTTCAAATACTGTTCCACAGATTGGCACAAAGAAAATAGCGCAAAAATCAACACGATCTCAGTTTCCTTAAGAATTTTTAACTCCAGAACTAACGGTACTGATGATCCTGGATCAATAATCATCACAAAATCTGTCAAACTGAAGATATTCAGAAGTGGGGCTTTTAGTGAACCGAGTCAGAATGTTCCATGTACGCAGGCATATCATGTGGTGTTATTTACGTTATGTATCATTTGCTCAAAACAGGAAGTGCACACCTAAAACAGGAAGTCAAATTATGTTTCCTTCTGGCATTACGGCACGAGAGTGATTATATTTTGGTTTGTATCCTGGTTGTGATTAAGTTGTTGGGAGTTTCCTGTCAACTGTCGTGCATGTAAACATGATCCTCGTTTCAGAAACCTGGAGAAATGAGGACACTGGGCTACATAAACATATCATCCAAAATACCGTAGCAGCTGAGATAGCAAGAAATCACACCTGCAGGTAGATGTTAACCCAGATATTGTCATACTCGTGTGTGCTGGAACATGAAAAAACTGGTTTGGTATGCTCCGCGTAAAAGTCAAATTTGCACAAATGCAGGAGGCTCATGCAGCGTTTCTTTTTTTATACCGATATTCAATTTGCAAGGATATAAAACATGTTTAACCCTCTTGTTGTCCTCATTTACAGGCACCAAAAATATTGTTTCCCGTTTGAAAAAAAAAAAAAATTCAGTGAAAAATTCTCCAAAATTATGATAATTTGCACAACCTTCAGGAAGAAAATTCCAATAATTCCTTTAAAAAAATGTATCTTAAAAATTTTATTTAAAAAAAATCCCCCAAATATTTAAAAAAAAAAAAAAGAGTAAAAAACTTCCAAAAAAATCCTGAAGATATCTAAAGTGATTACATACATTTTCTTTCAGAACATTCACACAAAATTAAAAAAAATAAAAAAAAAAATCAACCAAAATCCAGCAAATTTCACTGGATTTTGGTTGATTTTTATGAGAATGTTCTGAAAAACATTTTTGAAGTTTGGAAGCCAAGGTTAACCCTCCTGTTGTCCTCATTTACGGGCACCAAAATAATATTGTTTCCTCGCCTGAAATAATCCAAAAAAATTCAGCAAAAAATTCATTAAATTTCTGAAAATTTGCAAAACCTTCAACAAGAAAATTCCAACAATTCCATAAAAGTTTCTCTTGAAAGTTTTATTTAAAAAAAATTTTTTTTTAAAAATCCCCCAAATTGGGCAAGAAAATTCTTGTAAATATTTTCAAAGAGTGAGTAAAATATCTAAAGAGATCACATATCTATCAGTGAAACTTCTAATATTTTCTTTAAGAACATTCACATAAAAATCAACTAAAATCCAGCGAAATTTGCTGGATTTTGGTTGATTTTTATGTGAATGTTCTTAAGAAACATTAACTTTTTTCTCCCTACCAAAAATGTTCAAAGATTTCCCAAAAATGTTGAAAATGAGGACATCAGAAGTTTTACTGTGAAAATATTTTTCCCCCCCACATTTTCAAACTTCCAAACAGGTCAGGACGCCATGAGGGTTACTGCAGGGTGCTCGTGTTTTCTCCACTAAATTTCTAACTAGACTCTGACGACAGTCAAGATGAGGAAACTGAAGAAAGCAACCCAGCAACACAAAGCTATGTCCCCTGAATCACAATCACTGCTCAATCACACTGCATAAAAACACAGCGTGGTCACTGCATGGCATTATTCACTACAGGGACAAGGTGAAATAGAAGTTATACGGATGTAACTCCACCTATACGACGGCATTGTTCTCCAGCGTCACCTTATTTCACAATGTAAATTGAACAATGTAACTGTAGGGGATAAATAGAAAATGACCCGAGTGTCTACAATGCTTCCATTTATTATTGTGCAGCGCTCTCAGTGGATGAAGCATCACAGGCATCTGCAATGGAACCACTTAAATAAACAATAAAATGTATCAATACAATAGAACTAGGAAGACAGCCATTGCAGCTTCCTGTAACTGACTTAATATTCTTTTAACCAATAACTTGCAGCAACTCTTTGAAACAAGAGTAAAACAACTTGTAAATGCTGTTATAGACGTGAAATGTACAATAGAAAGTCTGCAGTTTGGTACGCTAATGCAGCAACTTTCTTAATGGTGTAACTTTACAGAGTAGTTCATTTTCTATCTCCAGACTACTCACTCTGCTTGCAAAACCTCTAAAATATGCAGAAAAGCCAGGGGTACACACACCAGTCACCATCATGACTCATTAAGTTCATTATAAAAGTGGTAACAGCGCATTAACATTTGAAGCAAAGCTCATTTTTCCTTTCCGTTCTTTTCCACAGGGCTTTCATTTAGTTCAAAAAACCCAAACAACGGCACACGAGGGGAGCAGTTCACACATCAACGTTAAAAGTCCCGACTCATCACTTCAGCTCGACCTCCTGCTCGGCGCTGACGGACGTTTATTGCTGACGGAGCCAGAAAGCGAGGGGGATCATATAAAGAGAGCCTCGGGCACCAAGTGACTGTTTGGTTCTGTGCTGATCGAAAGCAAATCACCATATGAAGCACAGAAGCGTCATAAAAAAGGTGCAGAGCGGCTTTCGGATCACGCAGATAATCAGTAAACTTTTCTGGCAGTTCAATTTGCTGAATCCCCAAATCATCCATCAACGCTCACTGTGGATTGTTGGTTATTTACAAGGCTAGCGGTACGACATGTGGCTATTAAATGATGCGGCTGTTCTGTTATAACGAGGATAGGCTTTAAAAACACGCTCCACAAACATCCCAGCGTCCGCATTGACCTCATGTAGCATTATAGGCTTTTCTTCTTTTCCTTACAATCAAATTTGAGTCAGGGGAACCCATTTCTAGCCTTTTCCAGAAGTGGAAATAGAAAGTGACAGATCCTCTGAGACCACTAACAGAAGACCTACTGCACCGTTTTTACCAGGATGAAGCAGTGTGCAGCTGCATGAAGGGAATATATTGAAGGGGAAAAGAACTGCAGTAGAAGTTTTCTTCATTAAAACTGGATTACAGCACCAGTCCCATTATTTTATGGCCACACCTTGTGCAGCAGTGGCTTATGAAACTCCAGTTGACGTACTGATGCTAAAGCTTTTCCAAATAATTTGAAAATTTGGATCAATAACCCTTTCAACCTCAAAACATGCCAGCAGGTTTGAAATGCACGTTATCTTCCAACAACACCCAAATAACACTATTACTCAGAGCCAGAAACGGTAAAAGAAAGATTAGTCAGTTTAACTTCTCGATTGTCTTTACAGTAATCATGCATCAGAGAAAAGAAGTTTAAAAAAAGACCAAGCCTAAAATTGAGATATATTTGTCCAAAAAAACCTGCATCTGCACCAGATTCTGTAAAAAATACTAAATTACGCCATCCTCGGTACAGTTAAGAAGTCGGTCATGTGTGACTCAGTCACTTGACAAAAACACGTTGAATACTCAGCAGGTTGTGTTGGAGGATACACTCAGCATGGTGAAACATCTTTGGGGAGTTAATGTGCAGAGCAGTGTGAAAAACACCCACCTTAAATGAGTTGTAAAAACGGAAATAATTTAATGTAACCATCCAAAAGAGTCATTATGAGATTTTCAGTTTCATTTCATAAATCGTTGAATCATAAGGATAATTTAAAATAATTAAAAGCACAATAAAGGTAAATGCTCATCTATTAAAAAAATATTTGATTTAAAATGTAATGTTCTACAATGTTCATTTGATGGAGAATGAAACAAGTCACATGACAGCCATGGGACTGAGTCAACAAACGCCAACATTACCAGGGAGGAAACGATATGACCTTAAAAAACAACATGACTATTCTGCATGGTTTGAGAGGTGCATGTAGCAATTGTGACTTAAAAGCTTTATTTGTTTCACATTTGTTAAAGTGCCTTGTATGCACAGCTGAACAGTGTTGTCACAAGTTAGCACATTGGACCCGTTCAACAGAAAACGAGCTTGAAAGGCTTATTTTAGGAATCTGTCTAATTAGAGACACGTTTTGTGAAACTTTGTGTTTTCTGAAATGTTTGTATGTCTTCATTTTCATAGTTTTTACAGTATCAGCTGACTGAAGAGAAAATAAATGTTAAAAGCGATCTATATGATGCATAACCTTCATTATATCAGACCAGAGTAGTCACATTAAATATCTACAGAATGCCACCCAGGCCACCTTTTCCCTCTGCCGTTACTAAATAGGCTCATACAATGCTTTAAGTTTTTTTTTTTATCCTAAAACAAAAAATCTAACTTTGTTTTTTGTGATTTATGGCATACGTAACGTGGCCATACTGCACAGAAGACATTTTTTTAATTCCCTCTACTTATAGCCATGAGTGGACTGTTTCACAGGAGTTGCAGGAAGTTACATTACACAATGAGTAAAAATGCAGTCAAAACACAAACATACCAGAACTTTAAGCAAAACGCCTGTATTTCTGGCATTTTCATTGGCGTCAGAAAGAAAAAATAATTTAAAAAGTGCCATTATAATTGGGTGGTCATGCAGACTGAGTGTAGAATAATTTGAAAACCGTGTCCAGCATTAGCTAATGACACTCGGGTACTTTTCCCACCTTTAACAACCACTTTCCTGCAGGAAAACTACACTGTCTTCAACAGAAACCAACAGATTCCTCCAACAGTGAGAAAGAAAGTACACATCTGAAACAGCAGTGCTGCTTGTAAAATGGCTTGCTGTGCTGTAAAACACACCAGAAATGTGGTGTACTAAATGGGGTGCAGCATGCAAAACAAACAATGAACCGGGGGTTGCAGAAAATGATATACTGCAGTGTTCCTTTAAGAGCATATCCTCCTGGGTTACTACTCTACACAGAAACCCATTGACTTGCTGTCTGTAAAACTGCACACCCTGCACTTTGATCCTATCAGCACAATAACAGACTTGAGTAGTAACCTCAAGTATACAAACCTGTATGAGAGTATTCTCCTTCTCCCTGCAGTGTCAGGCTCAATTTTTAGCTGACAAGCGAAGCCTGAACGCTCCCAACTGAACAGCACCGCTACAGAACAACGACCGAGGAAGTTTTCACCGCTACGTCTTATCAAAGTTAGGTGTAATCTCCCTGCTCCTACACTTTCAAATTCCTGCTCTGTGCCTTCTTTTGTTGTTTTGCATAAAATAGTGCAACAACAGTTCACAAAGACCAAAAAGGAACGCATAGCTAAGGAGTAGGGAGACAGTAACGCTTCTCTTGTGGCTCCAGAGCACAAAATGGGAAAAAAAAATCTCAGCATAGTATTGGCAAAGCCACGTAGAAAATGAGTTTATTTCTTTTGCAGGAAGAGATTTAGATAAGCGTCATTTTATTTTGCACAGGGAATGCAGTTTGTTAAACAGCATGACAATGTGATTAACAATATTTTGATTAAAAACATCACAATTACTCCCAAATCATTCTGACTACATTGTCAAAACATTACCTCGTCTACTCAGAATGACTGCATTTTCCTGCATTTTTTTTTCCTCGTGTGTCTTTATTCCTAGCATCACCTGGGTTTTCTTTCCACTCATAATGGCTCGTTTTGATCAAAGAAATTACCACATTACCTTAAAGAGCCAATTACTGGGATACAGACATTAAATGCAGGCGTGAGTTTGAGATTAAAGATTATTTCTCATGATAATCAGTCACCTGCTCGTACTATTCAACAGGCGTGGCGCTGCAACGAGCCGTCTCCTTCCAGAAATAGTACATCATTGTGTGCTATATAGCCGCTGTCACACTGGAGGTCATGGTAATGCAATTTTCCCCAGTAACAGAAACAGAACACTCCTCCTCCTCCTGTCCACCACCCCGCCCACTTCAAGAAACCAAGCGCACCCCCACAAAGCTACCCTCCCACAGCTGAGGATCTGGGTCTAGCGTGGTATCACAGTAACCATGGAAGGAGAGGAAAAAAAAAATACATCCATTTTAATCAGGCCAACGTTGCCGCCGCCGTCACCTAATTTGCGTGGGATCTTGTTCAAATAGGCTCATACAATCTCAATCTGTGGGTTAGTGTGTGTGTTTGGGAGCTGAGAGCGAGGCAGTGGTGGTGATGGTAGCGGTGGGTGTACGCTACCCTGAGTGTGTGTGCACATTACGAGCACTACTTTTGATTCACTGCTACCCCCCCCCCCCGAGGGTCATTTCCCACGGTGGGTGGGAATCTGAGAGGACAGAAATCTGTGCAAGACGCTAGCAGACAAACACGACTCTTTCCGCCTCCCTGAGACGTTTCATAATTTAACCTGCTTGCAAAGTAGTGCTGACATGATTAGTAGGTGCATTTATGAAACTATACCCATGACGTGTACATGTTTTATTCACCTGGAACCCAAAAAAGGAAGCTCTGCATAGCACAAATGCAACAACTAATGACTTCTAATTGTGATTTTTTTAATGCAGAAGTTAAACTTTAGTTCAATATTTACAGTGGAATAAATTTAAAATGTGATGAGCATTCCCACATGAGATGAGGCATTATTTTACACATTAAACTCCAGTTCAGAGGCCCTGCATAGCGTACATCCTGAATTGCAGCCTTTGCGTTTTGCTAATAGCATTGTCTGAAACTACAATTTCGATTTGGAGTCAATTAATCATTTACCTGTCTCGAGCCTGCACATTTCATTTACTCAACAGTCCATAAAGCTATATATCACACTGATACGCTCACTGGATTGTACTCCGTGTTTTTAGAAACCTATAAAACGGCAAAAAAGCTACATAAAGCAAGTGCAAAGTAACTAGAAGCACAATTTAACCTCATCAAGAAGGGCTTCTTCAGCATACAGTCAATGCAGAAATATGAGTTTATTTGCACTTGGCAGTAAAAACAAAGCATGATAGCTGTGGATCAGGGTTAGTCTGCAGCATGACTGGCTAATATTTTACATAAAGCAAGTACATGTTGTGCTTGGTAGGGTACATTATAAAATAGAATGTGATGTGCCAAAAAGATTAAGCAGTTAGTTGACAATAAGCTAAGGCAGCAAAACACAGATGCTAATTTAGGAGGATTCTCATTGCTATTCGTGTGCACTTTAATCAACTTGTCTGTATTGATTTTGATTAATTTAACTGTATTTTATTCTGTAAGGCACTTTAAATATCCTCTGTGTGTGATAAGACGCTGTAGAAATAGACTTGCTTGTTTTAGAAGGATTTGGTGCAGTAAGAAAATACTGTGGACTGCAAAAAAAAAAAATAATCAAATCCTATTAACAGTCCAAAACCTAAAGAGATGCAATCAACAGGGACAGTGTGATGTTAATGCACTAAATATCTACTTTTAAATTAGAAACAGACCCATATGAACATAAAACAACTTGTAATTGACATCTCACAGTATATCCTGACATTTTATTGACTTAGAGGTGATTAATCAAAAATGATTAACTTGGAATTAAATCTATCATCAGCTGCAGCCTTTGGAAAACTAATCTACAAGCGCCACCAGCTGATAGTAATAACTTAACCTTGCACTCTGCTACTAATTAGAGCTTCACAGGGATCTCTTGCGGTCTTGAATTCACTGTGGTCACTCCTCTGCCGCTACCCTGCCAAGGCTTGCTTTCTACCCATGTTTTGTCAATTTTTCTTCATCGTAATCCCCTGTATTTTTTCCTTTCCTCCACCCTGCCGTCTGTCTCCCTCTGTCAGCTTCCACTTCAGGAATAAATAAATCATCATGCCGGCTGGCAGAAGGAGAAACCCACAGTGGAAGTAAATGAGTAAATCAGGACGAGGCATAAGACAGAAGCAGGGGTTTGTATACCTTTTTCAGGGCTGAAATGAATTGATCTCATGGCTAACTGGCCATCAATTAGCAGTGGAGAGCAGAAGCTGTGAAGCAATGCGAACCAAAAGGGTCCATACAACCTTCAATTTTCAGAGATACTGAGTAGAGCTAAACCGATGACTGATTTAAGACAGAAACAAACTCCGTGTAAATACATTTAAAAAGCACCCAAAAGCAGTAGATGTCTAGTTCTAACCCCACAAAGAGATTCCATTTCTGGGGTTGATTAGTCCAACGAAGCACAGTCAACCCTCCAAGGAGCAGCCAAGACAGGTGTACAAGCTCGGTTCTTGTTCGCTTACATCCCTGGAATCAAAGCGTTTTTCTCAGTACTGCGACTCCACAACACCATAAGCAAATAAATCACACAGAAAAGCTGCAAATTAATCTTTCAAACCTAACAAAATGATGCTAATTCAAGGGTTTTTTTGGCAACAAGAGGAAGAATTAGCTTAAAAGGTACAACCAAGTACGGCTATCCCGCCAAAGAGCAGCCAAGACAGGAGCCCAGTTTGGTTTGCGTTAGTCAAGATACCCCAAAATGTGGAGCGTTTCCCAGTTAAGCAAATATCTTAATCAAAAATGCACACAAAAGCAGCAAATGAGTCATTTTAACTCCCTTAAAAGATGCTAATTCAAGGGCTTTTTCACTAAAAAGAAGAATCAGAATCACCCAAGAACAAGCTAAAAGGTGCAACTGAGACAGGTGTACAAGCTTGGTCCGTGATAGCCAATTCCCCACCAGAACTAAAGACTTTTTTTCAGTACCATGTCTCCACTACAAGTGAGTAATTAAATTTAAATATGAAAATGAGTCATTGTAACTCTCCAAAAATACACCAATTCTGGGATTTATTTCCCCCAGAAGCTGACATTTGATTAGCCAAACTGAGCACGGTCATTTCTTCAAGAAACTGCCGAGACAAGCCCCCCAATGAATTTATATAAGCCAATATAAAATAAGCAAGTAAGTCGTTCTAGCCCCACGAAAGATGCAAATTCTGGGGGTTCTTTGCTGAGAAAATGACGGTTAATTAGCTTAAATGAACACGGTCAATTCTTCAAGGAGCAACCGAGACAGGTGTACCAGCTCAGTTCATGCTAGCTAGCCTCCACCACCCGGGAACCGAGCGTGTCTCCCCCAGCACCGTGACTCTACGACACTACAAGCAAATTAATAAATAAGAGTCCATACAAAAGCAGCACATGAGTGCATTTAATCTCACAAAAAGATGCCATTTCTGGTGTTTCTTGGGCTTCTTTTTTAACCAAGCGCGGTCATCCCTTCAAGGAGCAGCCGGAGACAGGTGTACAAGCTCGGTTCGCGTTAGCTAACCTCTTCCCCCCCAGTGAATGGAGCGTTATTTCCCCCCAACCACTGTGACTCCGCGACACTATAACCAAATTAATAAATAAAAGCCCATATAAAAGCAGAAAATTAGTGTATTTAACCCACAAAAAGATGCCATTTGTGGGGCTTCTTTGTCCAGAAACTGACGGTTGATTAGCTCAACTGAGCACGGTCATCTCGTCAAGGAGCAGGCGGAGACAGGTGTACAAGATCGGTTTGTATTAGCTAACCTCCTCCCCCTCGGTGAATGGAGCGTTATTTCCCCAACCACTGTGACTCCACGACACTATAACCAAATTAATAAATAAAAGCCCATATAAAAGCAGAACATGAGTGTGTTTAACCCACAAGAAAAAGCCATTTCTGGGGCTTTTTTGTCCAGAAACTGACGCTTAAATTGGCCATACGGTCATTTCTTCAAGGAGCAGCCGAAGACCGGTGCACCAGCTCGGTTCGCGTTAGCTAACCTCATCCCCCGGTACACGGAGCGTGTTTCCCCCCAGTCTCCGCACACACAAGCGCGCACACACACCGGAGAGGAGCCTTACCGTGGACGTTAATAAACCGGTGCTGGAGACACACGAGCAGCAGGAGGATCCCCGGTGTGGACGTGACCATCTCTGGCGGTGTAACGCTCGGTTTGCTAGCTGAGCGCTCGTGGCCTGCCTGCTCTTTAACACACACACTCACACGCACACTCTCACGCGCGCGCACACACACACGGCAGGGCAGCTCGCACCGACGCCACAGCAGAAATCCCGGTTCGGACACCGGAGAGCGGCGGAGGGGAAACGGAGCCGCTCACGCCACGCGCCCTTATGAAGCCGTTCACTCCTACAGCCGCGCGCCGTGCGGGCCGCGCGGGCTCCCGTTCTGCCGTCTCGTGCTCGAATCCATTCTACGGGAATGTGACGGTACCGAGCGGCGACCGGTTCGTCTGAGCTGCTGCACCGGAGACAGTCTCAGCTGAGGAGGGTTTCTGGGTTTTTTCTCCTCCGTCAGTCTCCAGTTCAGTGTTTAACCCTTCATCGTCCGCAGTAAATAATTAAACAATGAGCCGCAGTTTACATCCAATACGCGTTTACAACAGGAAACGCTAAAATACACATCTTAGTGGGTTTATTTAGCCTGTACTTATGGAATTATTATCTACAATATTAATATTATAATAATACAAATATACATGTACAATTTCTCTCTCTCTCTCTCTCTCTCTGTCTCTCTCTCTCTCTCTCTGTCTCTCTCTCTATACACATGTATATTTGCATATTTTTTTTCTAGTATTATTTTTATTGGTATTAGCATTATTATTACAAATAAAATACTGTTTAAAATGTTCATAAATACTCATAAAATTATTTTATTTCATTTATTTTTTAATAAATGCTTACTTTTTCTGTTGTTTTACTTGAAATTACCAGTAATATAAACAAATATAAAACTGGGGAAAATAGCAATTTAAAAAATACTTAGCATATTTCAGTCCTTAAAATATATTTTATTTCAAGTAAATGCGATATCTGATTTTTTTTTAAAAAACTGATGATTTAAATACAGCAAAATAGTGAAAAACAAAAAAGTAAAAATACTGTTATTTTTTTTTATTTTACAGTAAACTTCTGTGAGTAATTTATTGAGAACAAAATGGCGTGAGAATGAAATGTTCCCTTTCATTTTTTGGGCCATGTATAAATATAGTAAAAATAGCAAAGCAGATATTCGCCTTTATTTGAAATAAAATGTATATAAATGTATGTATAGCAAGAAATAAGCAAAATATTGTTTTAAGTGTTATTTTCTCTTGTTTTTTATTTTATTTTACTGGTAAGTTCTAATAAAGTGATATTGAAATTTCAAAAAAATCTATTTTTTAGTAGGTTATTTACAATTTTTTATCTTTATGTGAAAATACATATGAATATTCAGGACGGAAATATACTAAATATATACTGCTATTTTTCCTTCTTTTTTTATTTTTTATTGTTTTTTTTATAACTGGTGATTTCTAATAAAGTTATATCTAAAATGGATATCTAAAAAATTTAAATAACAAAAAATATAGATTCTTTAACTACTTATATGTTTAATTCCTAATATTGTAAAATATTTAGATTATTTTTACATTTTAAAATATTTTTTTGTTGTTGATTTTTTGTTTTATGTTTTACAGATTTTTTCTATGTTGTTAAATTCCCAGAAATTTTTTTTGACGTTTTTTTAAATTTTTTAAAAAAAAAATATAGATTATAAACTACTTTTTACCCAAGAGACCTACATATACGAATATCTACTGGATATCTTAAAATATATATTTTTTCTTAATCTGTTTATTAGTTTCACTTACAGTTATACTTTTGTATTACATAATTATTTTTTTCACAGTCTTTAACTGTATTTTTGTTATTTAGGTTTTATTTTTTATTTTTTTTAGGTTATTTATTTTTTCCATTCTTTCTGTACAAATTCACAGGAAATGTGCAGAAATATCAGATTATTTATGAAATTATTTTTAAAAATACAGATTCTTAAACTGCTTTTCAACCCAAGCTAGCTGCAAAGTTTTCTGCAGACATGTACAAATATACGTATGTTTTTACAGTATATGTCTTCCAATGTGATTTCACTATGAGCACTTCTGTGTCCACTTCTTTTTAAATAATTATTTAAACTGTTTACTGTTATTTTACACTGTGATTTCCTTGACTTCAAACAAGGCAAATAAAGAGCAGCATTCTCCAGATAATAACTTTTGGTTTTTGCACACAAACATGCATAAAATGCCAAAGAAAAGAAAAACCTCTTCAGTATGAGGTGATATGTTTTGCTGAACATACTTCAAGGATGACAGCACATAAACTGTCCATATATCTCCCTGTAGTCTCTGATTTTACTAAATTAATTATGCTCAGTATCCAAATCAGAGAAGCTAGTTACCTGAGTCTCATTATTCAATCTGGGAATCTCCTGCAGATAAAATGTGTTATAATTTTTGGCAGCTGAGGATTTAAAACGCCAACCACTTGAACCTCACCATGTGCTTAGTTCAGGTTTTATTGCCAATCATTTAGCCATAGCAGATGTCTCATTTCCCAAAAAAATAAACACCAGATACTGGAGCCGAGCTCAGCCGCTGCGTTCTTTTCACTCTGAGGCTACATCTTGATCAGCGGGCCTTTGGTATTTCTGCCAGGTTTTATGGAGCCTCGTAGTTCTTATCAGAGGTTTGAACCTCATCTCCAGTGATGGCTGATGGCTGCTGATGCTCCCCAAGGCTCCGTCTGTCCCAGATTTTTACATTCCCTGACAACACGTTCTCAAACCGCTGTATGACTCTGTAAGCAGAAGTGTCTGTCTTCCTCCCTCTCAATGCCAAATGTACACCGACTGATTGTAGATCTGAAGGATGGAAATCAAAGCCGTTATGAAATACAAATGTGCTGGTTTAGCCATGAGGGACCTACAGAGAGAAGATGATTCCTGAAGTCCATCCACAGTACTGATTTGATTTGATGGAATTATAGCTTTGACAGAGCAAAAAGAGGGCTTTTTATTTTCACATAGCAGAAAATAGTGTGAATAGATCTGCAGAATTTGATGGAAAATGCTTGAAGCGCTGTGGATAGAAGATAAGATTTATGTCATTTTAGACTCATTTTGAGTAATTTTGACACAATTTGACTTTATTTTGGACACATTTGAGTCATTTTAAACTATTTTCTGTCATTTTTATGACTTTAAAGGTTCTGATTACAAGAAATGTAATTTAAAAATACTTTAATGTTAATTTTAGTTCAGCACAATGTTCTGTCAATTATAAATTTCTCAGTTTAAATACAATAAAATGATTGTATCTGTGGTTTTCTGACTCCTGCTACTTCCTAATCCTGCCCTGACATCAAACTAAGAATATTTCCACCAAATATCATCTAATCCTCTAAAGACGTCTTCAGGCAGTCTTGGCTTTGTGTCATATTTATAATCTGAGGATCTTACTTTGTTGACGAGCTCCTCATGTCCTCCATCTTATCCCGTCCTCAGCAGCCCCTTAATCTGGATGGGAGTTTGCCGTTGTCATGGAAACCCTGGATGTTGAGTCTCAGTTGCCCGCTGAGTCTTTACATCCGGTGACTCATTTCTGATAGACTGAGCTGAATAAAACAGAGAGTCTGATATGATACTGAACGGAGAAACAGATGCAGCAGATGGAAGCTAGAAGGCTTTACTTCCTGCATCTTTAGCTGTTCGACTGTTGGAGGTCACCTTGTGTCAAAGCCACAATCTTGTACTTGCCTCTGTTCCACTCTGCACTGATCAGAAAGAACGTCATGACCCCCTGCCTGATATTGTATTGGTGACTTGTCGAGGTCTGGACTCCACTAGAGCCTGAAGGTGAGCTGTGGTATCTGGCACCAACATGTTAGCAGCAGATCCTTCAGGTCCTGGAGGTTGCGAGGTGGAGCCTCCATGGATCAGACTTGGGGAATCTGGATTCCACGTCAACACCTCAAACTGGTCATTGTTGCTCCTCAAACCATTCCTGAACCATTTTTATTTTGTGGCACCGTGCATCATCCTGCTGAAAGAGGCTATCATGGAATATCGTTTCTATTAAAGAGTGTACAGGGTCTGCAACAATGCTTAGGCAGGTGTTACGTGTCAAAGTAACATCCACATGAATGGTAGAACCCAAAGGTTTCCCAGCAGAACGTTGTCCAAAGCATCACACTGCCTCCACCAGCTCGTTTTCTTCCCATAGTGCATCCTGGTGCCATGAGTTCCCAGGTAAGCGACGCACCGGCCCATCCATGTGAATTTCAAGTTATTGTGGACAATTATTTATGCATTTTGGAAAAAGTTTAGTCATTTTTGACTAATTTTGATTTAACGTAGGTCATTTTGGATGGATTTCACCAAATTCTTCAACATACTGGATACATTTTAGACATGGGACATTTAGAAGAATATTTCTGACAGGATTTTTTGCGATTTTAGACTAATTTTGAAAACATTGTAGTCATTAAGGACACAATTTGACTTCATTTTGGAGACATTTAAGTCATTTGAGACTTTTTTCTGTCATGTTGGATCAATTTTTGATAAACCTAAGTAATTTCGGACAGTCTTCACCGAATATTGGACACAATTTAGACACAATTTTTATTTATTTTGGACTATGTTTGGGTAATTGTTGACAAGATTTGTCTCATTTTAGACACATTTTGAGTCTAGTTTTGTGTATTTGCAATGAAGTGTGCCGCTAGAAGCAGAACAGCGCACACATATGTTATTTTTGCACCTTCTTTCTTTTTTGGACCAATTTTGGGTCATTCTGGACAATGTTTTATGCATTTTGGCCAAGTTTTAGTCATTTAGAACAGATTTCACCTAACTTTAGATACATTTTTTGACACATTTTAGGAATTTTAGATCAGGTTTAGTAATTTTGGACTCGTGATTATTTTTTTTGACAAAATTTGGATAATTTGGGGCATTTTTTAGTAGTTTTGTTTTCTTGCAGCAATGTGCACAGCTGGGAGATTTGCAGTTGCCAACAAGCTCATAGCTGATTTTGTTCAAGACGAATCACTCCGTTAAATTACAGCAGAAGCTCCTCTTTCTTCTCTGAGGGCTCAGCAGAGGAAATAAAAATCCCAAAAAGCCCGTCCTTCCAGTCTGAGATAAAGACGCTCCTCCTCTGGCGTCTTCAGAAACCTGGCCCAGATCTGAGCGTGATTAAATATCTGCTTCCAGCCGGCCGTGAGCTCCGGCAGCTTCCTGCTGAGACGAGGATAAAGCTGTTTGGTCTGAAGTATTGATATCTGTGGGCTGTGTGCAGGCCTCTGCTTTGGAAATGTCGCCTCTCTGCTGGTTTGAGCACACAGTACGGGGTCATGTTTCTCCCCAAAACGAGATGGAAATGCAGAAAATAAAACCCTTCCGGACGCTGGTTTTATGAAGCATCCGTATCTGTGCATGCAGCAGAATGTGAAAGTCGGATTTGTTCAACAGAATATGTGCAGATTTCACTGGTTCTTTACATGAATCTAACAAAAACTATTAGAACAACTGCAGCAACTGCACAACACAGTCATCCTGTGAGCAGAAACGTTGATGTATTTTAAATTTCTTTCCTGTGAATGTGGCTGCTGTCTATCCTCTGACACCTTTTCAACTGGTTTTCTACAGTTTGAGAAATTCTGAATGCATTCCTAGTTATTTTGCGAAAATTTTGGCTATTTTGGACAAATATTTAATCGTTTATACTGTGCAGCTGGCTTACAATAGATTTCAATAAATCGTTTGGATGCTTTTAAGTTATTTACGGGAAAATTTAGGTCATTTTTGACTAACCTTGAGCCATTTCAGACAATTTTTTTGTCTTGTTTTGTATAGACTTTTTATCATTTCGGACAGTTTTGGGCAAATTTGGGGCGCTTTTGATAAATTTGATTCATCTTGGAGCATATTTTACTTTTTTGTACAGACTTTGAATAATTTTAGACATATTTTGAGGCAGATTTCTAGCATTATTGACAAATTTTAGTCATTCTGGGTAATTTTAAAGTGGGACACCAACATCGAATAACTGCCACATTTACATGTTAATAAGGATTAAATGGAACCATCTGGCTTGTTAACCTTCACCTTGAGTTTGTACTCGATGACACTGTGCAGCAACATCAGTCTGCCATGTTTGATTAGAGACTATTGACCACACAGAAAATCAAACATGCAGACATTTAGACGTTTACTCCATTCACTGTACAGTATATAAAGATGGATAAAAGGTCTGCAACAACACCAGTTCGTTCCCTGAAGAGCTCCCTGTGGTGGCCATCTTGGCTGTGCCTGGCTCATCCTAAATTATAGTTATTCCAAGAATGTGCAAAGATATGTAGCACGAGTGGTGCTGAGTCAGATAATACAAACATATCTGGGTCAGAGATTGTTCTATGATGTAGCAAACTGTTACTAAAAAGTGGCCATGTTCTTAAAAATACATAACTTTAAACCTTAATACTATTAAAAGAGGTAAGTTATTTAAAAACTAACTCTCTGTTCTTTTGTCATGAAAGGGGAAAGTAGCTGGAAAGAGCAAACAAGTTTTTTGCACCAGGCTCTAAACATGTTTATTCCAGTTGTAAAGTCAGACATTTTAACATGGAGGTCTACAGGGATGGAGGCAGCCTCTAGGGGACATTTGAGGAACTGCAGCTTTGATAATTTTCAAATTGGCTTCATTTGGTTTTAAACATTTGAGTGGGAGAAATGTTTTAAAGAATTGAGAAGGAGGAAATTACTTTTCATGAAACTATTTGCACTAAAATCAT
Source organism: Acanthochromis polyacanthus (assembly GCF_021347895.1). Taxonomy (NCBI): domain Eukaryota; kingdom Metazoa; phylum Chordata; class Actinopteri; family Pomacentridae; genus Acanthochromis; species Acanthochromis polyacanthus. The sequence goes on along the minus strand of NC_067130.1, from coordinate 30,811,038 downwards.
TATATTTCCCTCAAGTCTTGCACAATTTAGGTACTTACTTCATACATTTAAGCTCCTAAAAATGTGGTTTATTCAATGTTTCTGTAAAGATGGAGTTACTTGGAGTGTATTCATGGGAATGTGGCTGAAATGTGACCATTTGCAGAAACAAAAGAAGGTTTTGTGCTACAGAGTGGCGAGAAACTCCTTTTGTTGGTACAGTTATAGATAATGTGTCATTGTTCACTGGACAGTATAGATTTGGGTGCTACAAGAGAAACTGGTGTAGTTACAGGGTTATGGAATACTGAATTTCCCAAACAGGACCAAACATCTCCACGTTTATACCTGTACTGTGACAATAAGATATAGTTATAAATACAGGAGCCACATTTACATCGATGAAAATGATGCCAATCAGTCATAAAAAGCACAATAACTGCGGAATAAAAGGGGAAAAAATATGTACACCTGTGATAATATCCATAAAGATTCATTTGGGGCCTGATGCTGTGTTCAGAGATTAGTGAGGAAACCTGCTTTGTTTGTGCTCTTATTGGACGAAATGTGAGTTCAGCACCACAGACAGCGACAGTCGAAGCTTCTACTCGTTTAACAAATACTCAGCTATTGGTATTTATTTTGATCAAATGTCTCTGTTAGTTCCTTGCACTGCATTAAGAATTATCTGTAAATAGTGACCTCTAACCTGCCTCTAAAGAAATGATGTTTACAGGACGCTAAGATTGTGTGATGATGTCCAATGTCTCAAATAAATCCTGTGACATTATCAGACTAATTGGTTTCATAATTGGTATTTATTAGTTGCTGCTTCCTGAACCATCTCCTTGCTGAAGGGAAGCACATTTTTACCTCATTTGTTACTAATTCCTCAACTTAAAATCAGTTTTTCTTGTGACACTGAACACTAAATAGACTAAAATTTGTCGAAAATGACTCAGAACTTGTCCAAATTGACTTAAAAAATATCCAAGATAACTCAGAATTGGTCAATTCTTTTTATTTGATTCTTAGAGATTAATTTGAGACACATTTTAATTGGATTTGGACAAGTTTCAAATAATTTTAAGATAAGATAAAGATACTTTATTAATCCCCAGGGGAAATTCAGGAGTTTTAGACAAATTTCCAGTCATCTTATATGAATTTGGAATTATTTTGGACACCTTTTAACCGATTTTGGAAAGTTCTGAGTTTGTTATAACAAATTCTGAGTCATGGTGGATACTGTGTAGCTGGTTTTGAGGAATTTTGGATGCATTTTAAGTGTTTTTGGTCAAATTTGGACAGATTTTGAGTCATTGTATACAATTTTTACAATTTTGTATCGATTTTTAATAGTTTTGGGTTATTTGTTACAAATTTGGGGGGCTTCTGACAAATCTGATTCATTTTGGACTATTTTTAAATGGGTTTGGACAAGTTATAGATAATTTTGGACAAATTTTGAATCATTTTAGCAAAATTTTTGAGTTATTTTGGACAGTTTTTAACTAATGACCAATTCCGTCTGAATTCACAGATGGGGGTTGCAGCACCATTTTCAATTTGGCTTTGGATGATAGTGGTGGGAGATCATGATAAAAAAAACTTTATGTGCGAAATTACAGGCATCTACTCCCAGTAGTTTTTGAGTTATGGCATTTACAAATTTTAATAATTCAGGCCAAAATGCCCTCCTCCCAATCCTCGCAAGTAGGGTTAAGGGTGTTAAAAATATTAGAAATCTGACAGATTAATGTCTTAGCACCCTTTAGTATTGCTCTAGACCAGACTGGCTTATAACTTATGCAGGGGGAGCCCTCTAAGCACATTATTTAGAGAGATATGGACTGAGATATGGATGGAATAAGCCCAAAGTTATTTGAAACTCTTCTATGTAGATTCACTTAAAAATTGTGCAAAATGACTGAAAATGTGTCCAAATTGACTTGAATTTGTCAAAAGTACCTCCCCCCAAAAAAACACATTTTCAAAATCTGTACAGAACAAGTAAAAACTCTCTACAACAACTCGAAATTTGCTCAAAATTGCCCAAATTTGCCCCATATTACTGACCCAGCTATACAGTATCCACAATGACTAAAAATTTGCCATAAAAGTTTTTGCACAAGTTGCAGTAGACAAGTTAAACAGTGTTTCACACCAACCAAAATCAGTCCAAAACTACTCAAAATTAGATGAAAATGACTTTTCCCCAACTTGATTTCCCATAAGTACATAAATCAGATCTAAAGTCCAGTTTAATGCTGAAGACAGTCAGATATTTATGTTGTTTTGAGTCATGATGCTTTAAAACTGCAGCTTTTTCTTTCTCAAACCCAAGAAGTTGAAATGAGGAAAGGGTAAATAAATTTAAGGAAGATTTAATGACGGAAGACTGGAACAGTGTTTATGATGCAAACAATGTAAACAAGGCCTATGAGGATTTTTTTACAAACATTTCTGTGGTTATATAATAAAAACTCCCCAATAAAGACAGTGGAAGAAACAATAAGAAGTAATAATAAGCCATGGTTAACAAAGGGGATATTGAAATCTTGTAAGAAAAAAAATAAGCTTTATCAGCACTTTATAAAGTATCGAACAGTAAATTCAGAGAAACGTTATAAAACATATAAAAATAAGCTGACTAGCATAATTAGACAAGCAAAAAAAGATTATTATACAATTTTGCTAATGCAAAACAAAAATAACATTAAAGGTACATGGAATGTTTTGAGAGATGTTATAGGTAGCAAAATGACTATTTGTCAACCGTCTTATTTACTAAATGAACAAAATGTGGAAATTCGTGTAGAAAAAATGGCACATGAATTGAATTCTTTTTTTGTGAATGTAGGCCCAAACCTTGCGAAATCAATTTCTCCAGATGATAATAAAATAAGTTTGAACAGTGAGAGCAGAGTCTTGTAGTCTCTGTATCTAGGTGAAATTGATGAGAATGAAGTGATAGCAATGGTTTCAAAACTGAAAAGTAAAAAATCATGTGGTAGTGATGGTCTAGATATTTTCATTATTAAAGAAAGTATACATTGTATATTAAGCCCATTAACCTACATATTTAATTTGTCATTCAGTACAGGGGTATTCCCAGATAAGATGAAGGTAGCTAAGGTTATTCCTCTTTTTAAATCAGGCGAAAGGAAATGTCTTACAAATTATAGGCCAATATCTTTACTGTCCCAATTTTCAAAAATATTGGAGAAGCTGTTTGTTTAAAAACTTGATTCTTTTATTGAAAAACATTTGTTGTTACATGAAAATCAGTTTGGCTTTCGAAGTCGCCACTCAACAGCCTTGGCATTACTGAAAATCACAGAGGACATTACCACACAATTAGATAATAGGAATCACACAATTGGAGTTTTTATTGATCTTAAAAAAGCCTTTGATACGCTTGGCCATGGAATAATGATATCCAAACTACAGAAATATGGAATTAGAGGGATTGCATTAGATTGGGTCTCTAGTTATTTAAAAAATAGACAACAATATGTTGAGTTTGCAGGTTATCAATCTAAATTAGAAACAATTCAGTGTGGAGTTCCACAAGGCTCAGTATTAGGGCCCAAACTTTTTATTTTATATATTAATGACCTCTTTGAATTTTCAAAAGTGTTGCGCTTTGTCCTTTTTGTAGATGACACAAATTTTTTTGTGTCTGGAAATAATTTAAAAACATTAATAAAAACGATTGAGACAGAAATGGTCCTGCTTCAGAAATGATTTAATAAAAATAAATTATCATTAAATTTAAGCAAAACAAAGTTTGCTGTTTTCAAATCAAAAAAGTCCAGAAATTGTAAACTTGAATTTAAATGGACAGTGTATAGAAAGAGTGTCTGAATTTAAGTTCTTAGGAGTATTCATCGACGAAAAGTTGAAATGGAAGTCGCATATTGGACACGTAAAGAAGAAAATATGTAGAAATATAGGTGTGATGAGTAAAGTTAAGCATTTGTTAAATTATAATGCATTGAGAATATTATACTGTTCTTTAATTTTACCGTATTTGGTATACTGTTTGGAGGTTTGGGGTAATTCATATCCTACTCATCTGTTACCCTTAGTTATTTTACAAAAGAGGGCTCTTAGAATAATTAATAAAGCCACTTCAAAAGAGCATACAACAAAACTGTTCCTGAAGTCAGGACTATTAAAATTGAAGGATTTAATTGTTTTACAAACATTAATAGTAATGCATAAAGCAAAAAGAGGCCTGCTACCTTGTGGTTTGCAAACACTTTTTACTTTGAATAGTGAAACAAGTAGAAGAAATCTTGACTTTAAATATAATTCTGCAAGAACGGCTCTTAAAGGAATGTGTGTATCTGTCGCGGGTGTGGAAAAATGGAATTCTTTGGAAAAAGAAGTGAAGCAATGTTCAAACATTTTGCACTTTAAATGTAAGTTTAAAGAAAAAATATTTAACATTTACGCAAAGGAGCAATAACAATGATGTGATTGATCTGTAGATTGATTGTGGCCATCTGATGTTTTTTGTTGTGGTTGTTTTCTGTTTGAGTTTGGAAAAAAGACTTAGGTAGGAGTTAAAAAGACTTATTCTTCATCCTGCTCCTGTTCTTGTACATGGGATGTGCGTATTTTGTGCTTTATAAATTGTATCCATTTGTTGTTGTTTTTTTTACACATTACCATGGAAAAGAATAAATGAAATGAAATGAAATGAAATTAATTGTAAATACAGAAATTTAAAAACAGACAAAACAACAGGAGGCTTGAAGTAATCTTTTATGTATTTTCAACGTATAAATCTGTAGAAAATAATATATTTACATTTGTATAAACATGTTTTTTTTTACAGTAAATACAACATTTACATATAAATATAGAAGAGCATTTTACAGCATTTTAAATTCAGAGCTGCACAAACTGGATCTGTAGAAGTAAATGATTGTTTTTCAGTTCATGTGTGGCATCAGTTACAGTTTGTTTAGCTTCTCTGTAAATAAATGAGATGTTTTCCACCTTTCAGAGACTCACAGCTCCGTAGAGTGCAGGTTTGTCTAATTTCATTGTCATTAAATTAGAAAAAAATACAACAGTTTTGACTTTAAAAACTTGACAAAGAGAATTTTTTCTAGTGTAGTTTGCAAGCATCAGTCATGATTATAGTTTTTGGACATGAACGAAACACACGCTGTCTGATAATAAAGCAGAAAAAAGGTGAAAGTTTTTACAAAAATATTGGAATTATTTTTTGTAATGTGGTGAGAAAAGAAAGAAAAACTGAAACAAAGTACTTATGAAGTAACTTCTGCTGTATTAAATCCTGTTACATTTTGGTTTTAGGACCAAAGATAATTTAAAGACATAAAAAGTTAAATTTATGACACCATGATCATTATTTCTGTCCTCAGAGTTTTGGCACAACCCTTTTATCTATTTAATAAAATCCATACATCTTGATGAAACTGATATTTATAATGCAGAGCATTAAATATATCTTATTACAAATAGAATTCAAAAATTATATGTCTGTTGTACATATAGTACGATGATGTGTTACAAATAAATTAATACAAATTTATCATAGAAACTTAAAACTTTTCCAGAATGACTCAATATTTGTCCAAAAATAACTCTAGATTTGTCAAACATGGCTAAGATTTGTCCAAAATGACCCAAATTTGCCAGAAATAGCTCGAAACGTGTCCGAAATTATTCAAAAATCTGTCCAAAATGAGGTAAAAACTGTTCAAAGTGACAAAGAATTGGTCAAAAACTGCCCAAATTTACCCAAAATAACTCAAAATGTGTCAGAAATTATTCAAAATCTGTACAAAACGAGTTAGAAAACTGTCAAACATGACATGAAGTTGGATTAAAATCCCCGATATTCCCCAAAATAACGTGTCAAAATTTTGTTCCAAATCTGTACAAAAGACCTAAAAACTGTTAAGTGACACAAAATTGGTCCAAAATTGCATAAATTTGCCCAAAATAACTCAAAATATGTCAGAAATTATTCAAAATCTGTACAGAACAAGTTACAAACTGTCCAGAGTGACCAAAAATTGGTCCAAAATTTGCCCAAAATCACTCAAAATGTGTAATAAATTATTCTAAATCTGTCCAAAATGAGTTAAAAACTGTACAAAGTAACATAAAATTGGTTCAAATTTGCCCAAAAAGGTCATAATGTGTTCAAAGGTATTTTAAATCTGTATAAAACAAGTTAAAACCCGTCCAGAGTGACATAAAATTGGTCCAAAATCGCCCATATTTGTCCAGAATAACTTGAAATCCATCAAAATGTAACTAAAAGTTTGCATAGCTGGTCCTACCAGAGTGGAAATATTGATTTTTTTTTTAAGTAAAAGCAGGCATTTTGGTGTCACAGCGCCCCTCTGTGGACAGAATAGACCACATGTTCACAGTTTGCATAAAACAGCAGAAGTGTTGGTTAACAGAGATGGTGGAGAGGTTTTAGAAAGGTTTCTGTCACAACTACAGTCTTATTAATCATTTAAAAAGCGTGTTTTCAGCACAAAGATAACAGTTACTATATGAAGATAGGAGTCTAGCTCATCTTAAATATGTTGCAGAAATTTTTTTTAAATGCTGTTTTCTTTCCACTGAACAGTGAGAGGTGTCCTGTTACAGCTTGGTAACCGGTGTGAGTTTGTATACGTCCATGGAGAGACGGATTCCAGCTGCAGAGACGCTGGTTTTCCTGCTCTGGTTTCAGCTTCATGTCGGCCTCAGGTTCCGTAGGGCTTCTGCAGACACAGCGAGCCGTGGTGAGGAAGAGGATGGCTGTAGTAGTGTTCAATCAGAGCCGGCAGGTTGGGGAAGGTCAAGTCGCTCTCTAGATATGTGCAGCCGTCCTGCAAGAAACACCCAAAGACAGCAGGAGACGATGTCAATGTTTAGTTTCTGAAATTATTCAAAATCTGTACAAACAAGTTAAAAACTGTCCAAAATGACAAAAAATTGGTCCAAAATTGCCCACATTTGCCCAAAATAACTACAAACGTGTACAAAACAAGTTAAAAACTGCCCAAATTAACTCAAAATGCATCAGAAATTATTCCAAATCTGTACAAAACAAGTTAAAAACTGGCCAAAGTGACATAAACTTGGTTTACAATCACCCATATTTGCCCAAAATAACTTGAAACATGTCAGAAATTATTCAAAATCTGTACAGAACAAGTAAAAAAACTGTTCAAGGTGACTTAAAATGGGTCCAAAATAACTCAAATTTGTCCAAAATGACTCGAAACATGTCAAAAACTTGTTCCAAATCTGTACAAAACACGTAAAAACTGTCCAGAGTTACATAAAATTGGTCCAAATTGCCAAAATTTGCCCAAAATAACTCAAAATGTGTCAGAAATTATTCAAAATCTGTACAAAAACAAATTAAAAGCTGTCCAAAGTGACATAAAATTGGTCCAAATTAGCCCAAAGTTCAGAAGTTTGGGCTTACTTAGAAATGTCCTTCATTTTGAAAGAAAAGCAGCTTTTTTCAATGATGTATGTATTAATGAGCTTGTTTTTATCATATTTTAAAAAATGCAGCAGCTTTATATGAGAAAATTCCCCAGCTTTGCCTAATAAAGTCTCCGGTGAATGTATCTACAGTACCGTTCAAAAGTTTGGGGACACTTAGAAATGTCCTTACTTTTGAAAGAAAAGTAGGTTTTTTTTTCAATGACGATAACATTAAATGAATCAGAAATACAGTGTAGACATTGTTAATGTGGTAAATGACTATTCTAGCTGTAAACGGCTGATTTTTAATGGAATATCTCCATAGAGGTACAGAGGAACATTTCCAGCAACCATCACTCCTGTGTTCTAATGCTACATTGTGTTAGCTAATGGTGTTGAAAGGCTCATTGATGATTAGAAAACCCTTGTGCAGTTATGTTAGCACATGAATAAAAGTGTGAGTTTTCATGGAAAACGTGAAATTGCCTGGATGACCCCAAACTTTTGAACTGTAGTGTACATGTGGTTGTAAATGCAGCAGAGAGCTGTTACCTCTTCAAACAGTCTGTAGTTCCTGGCTTTGGCGATACTGATGTCCCAAACCACCAGCACCTGCAAAAAATGACAAAATTCTTTAATTTAGATTTATATAATTCGGCATGACAAACTCAAAATATTAAGACGCAAGATAGACATTTGTGTCAAACATGTACAATAAAGTCTGGAAGGGATGAACTCGGACATGAAACCAGGATAAGATGGAAAACAACACGAGATACGGGATGAATTGAAGTCCTTAAAGTGGCCAAACTTGTGAGTTTTTGGAGGGTTCATGATGAAAAAATAAAGCCCACACTTACATCTAACAACTTACTAAGATAGTTCTGAGTCTCTTTCAGCTCTGTTTTTGCTCTCCACCAACTCCAGAGAAAAACATCAGTCTATTTATCTGCAGGTAGTGTAGAGTCCTATTTTAGCACGACAGCTAGCTGCTGCGGCTACACGAATAATGAAAACAAAGCTGTGGGCTGGACGGCTAAATAATGAGCTAAAACTCACTATGAACCTCCAAAAACCTGAGAACGACAGAATTAGATGTAAGTCACTACAAACAACCAGTGTCATGATGCCATTGAATTAGCATTGTCATTTAATGCTTTAAGATCTTAAAAACAAACATTACAGACGCTATAGCACAAAAATATCTCCTATAAAACAAGAAATGGCCATTAGAAGATTTGTTTTACGAACCATAAAGACTTAAACAGTCCGTAAAAACAAGCACTGCCTAAAGATGACCGGTAAATGTATGAATGTTCACTATTATCATTATTTAGTTTTCATTTTCAGTAGCTGGGGCTTTGGATTTCCTCAATAAGACCGGCATTGAGTGACAGCTGCATTAACAACACAAATACTCCCAGTACGAGACAGGAGAACAGTTTTAAAATGACAGCACATCTTTAGTTTTTTTTACCTTTGCCGTTTTGGTTCCAGACTTCCTGATGCCGTACAGTCCGTCCTGAGGAGAAACGGAGCTTTCTCTGAATAACCTGCAGGTAGAGACACAATTTTAAGAGAATTGAATGAAACAATTCTGCAAAGATTGAACAAGAATACATGTGTAAATCTAATAAAACAACGTGAAATACAGCAGAATGAGATGGCAGATTTTTACCACCAGAGGGCAGAAAATCTCTACAAAGCCGCACAGAGTGAAGGCACATGTCAGCGTCCATAGATATATTATATATTTACCGTACATATAATGACCGAAAAATCTGTGTTTTCTTACTTTTCTACGACACTGGTTTCAGTTGAGTCGATGAACACCGAGTCTGGAAGCTGCACCTGCAGGTAGAAACACAAAGTAAACAATAGGATGTGTTTGATATTAGCTCAAATATGATGCAGAAATAATAGTAAAATAAATACATAAATATAATTGATGTAACAATAGCTTGAGAAGTCCTTGTTTGTTAATACGTATCAGGTATTTTTTGTTTAACAAACTGAAAATCGTCAGACAGCCACTGAAGTTGAAGTTACAAACGTGTTTGCTTTGGATTTAAAAGGAGAGCTAAAATGCTACATTTTAAATTAATGTCACAAAAAGGTGATTTACAACCCAAATCTAAATCTTATTAAGCCTCATTTGAGTCCCAGTAACTCATATCTGCACCAAACACTGTAAATGAGATGGAGGTGGTTCTGTAAAACGGGAACTTTGCTGTAAGTGAAGCATGCTGCTGTCATTTTATATGGTTCACTACATAGTTATGTTTCATCCCAACTATTTGCTCAGCTTGATGACTTACAATCTACTGTAATTGCTTTGTAACAGGAGATTTGTTTGTCTCATCTGAAACAAATGACTAATGCTCTAACAGCTGATACACAGTGACTAAACAATCCAGATATAGGCCTATTGAAACGAAGCAGGAGTTCACTGTGCTCAGTCGAGATAATGAAAATTGGTTTTCCTTATCTGAAGCTATGTCTCTAGACGCCGTGACTCTATTGACATGATTTCAGTTTCTCTTACGTTCTCGTAGTCTTCGTCAGAATTGTCTCCTCCGCCGGGTTTGATCGCGTCTTTTTTCCTCCTGAACTCCGTCTCATCTCCCAGTGAGCGGAAACTCTGTCCATCTGGAGATGCTCTTCTGGCAAGAAAACACATCTTAGTGAGGCGGGTCTAATCATTTCTTTGAATCTTATTAATGCTGTGTATGTTTGTGCTGTTTTTCAGTTTCTACGTCTGTTCAATCAACAGTAAGAAAGTTTTAGAGTTGGTGAAAAGTGGATGTTTTCTACGTCTGTAGTCTTCAGGTCAACCGGCCGACTGGTTGGTTGATATCCTCTGATCTGAGCAAAGTCTCATTGGTCAAACATTTTGGGAAAAGTGGTACATCAACTGCATAAAACCTTGTTTTTGACGATCGGAAGAACAGATCACTTGTGAAAAACTGAATATTTTATAGAAATCCCGCGTTTTAACAACTTTGAACTCCCCCAAATCAGTTAACAGTGGTTTCATATGCTGCAAATACTAGTTTTTTAATATTTATTTTTTAGATATTTATGCTTAAAGCCAATTTATGTTTGTTTAGGGTGTGCGTGATGTGAATTCATCCACCCATGTGAAACCCAACATTTGCGACTGCGTTTACCTTTCACACTGCAAAATACTGGTCGTTTGGAGGAGGAGCTACATGAGGAAATTTTCCATCATCCACACCTTTATATTTCATCTTTAGAAGAGTTGTAATTAAAGTAATTGTTTCTGGACTTTAGAGATGCTTTGATTTAGACAGTTTCTGTGAACAAAGCCCAAATCCAGTAGAAAGTTCTAATTTCTCCAGAAGTCCCGTGTTATGTCCGGCTGCTGTACTCAGCACACCTTAGGATTAATTACCAACATGGTACTACAGTTCAATCTGTAACTAACTACTACATTCTCTGAAAAGAGTAACATCACAGCCTTTTCAGAAACATGCCGTTTGGTTTCTATGTCTGCATCAGTCATGAGCAAACCATTAAAGGCCAGCAGATAGAGTATGTCATTTTCGTTGCACCAGAAAAACAAATAGTGTTTAAATCAAATGCTTGTTTGGAGTTGAAGCTGTATGAGGAAATTCTCCTTCACCCACAACTTTGAAACTAGAGTTACAAGAGTTGCGATAGCAAATTTGGACGTTGTTTCCTTTAACAGGGCCCAAGTCCAGTAGAAAATCTCCAGAAGTCCCGTGCTACATCCGCTTAAGAATAACATGGTGCTACAGCTCAATCTAACTACTTTATCCTCTATAAAAAGAGCATTTCACAGCCTTTTCAGAAACATCCTACGTGGCTTTCTATGTCTGCTTCCCAAGTCTACGTGTGTCATGAGAAAACCATGAAATGTCCCTAATAATGCTCGCAGATAGAGTATGGATGACAAAAATTTCATCATCCATCCAAGTCCATAAGGGTACCCAAACATTCTGATGCAACTGTCCATGTGAAGCCCAAAACTTGCAATTGTACGTACTGTTTGCACTGCAGGCGCACCAGAAAACCAAATGCTTGTTTAGAGGAGGATCTGTATGTAGCTCAAACATGTTTTCCATCAACAGGGCAAAGCGTAAACTTAGTGTGAAGTTCTAAATTCTCCAGAAATCCTGTGCTATGGTGTTCAACACACCATAAGAATAATCATGAAATGCCAGTGTACATCTAACTACTACGTCCTGTAAAAAGAGCAAAGTCACAGCCTTTCAGAAACATCCACTGGATCCGAATGTGTTTTCCTACATTAGACAATTGGTGTGAGACAACAATGCATACCTATTGTAAATTGAGTCGAACTGTGTGAGCATCTATTGTCATTTTTAAAATCGGCTTCAGTCATAAGACAATCCTGAACCACCCCTAATAAGGCAGAGTGATGCCGATTTAGGTAACCAAGAGACAACATACATGTTTTTTCCCACACAACCAGCAACTTCTGTCAAGCAAAATTTCCTCAATAACTGCTGTAAAGTTTGCGTGGAGCCACGCTAGCAGTTCCCGTCCACTTCCAGTCTTTGTGCTGAGCTAGGCTGAACACACCTCTGTACAGAACACACAAATGAATCGGAATTTCACTCTTGGGATAGAAAAGTAAGTATGAGGACTACTATGGCTCTTTCTCAGAGCATTTTGTGTGAGTGTTTTTGTGTCTGACTGGAGCTTACTGAAGAGGTGTTCCTGACGGCTTGGGCTTGGCTCCAGGCATCGGTGGTTTGGCCGTCGGTGGAGGTGGTTTGAGTATCATCAGTTTATTGTGTATTCCAGATTTAAGCAGTGGAGAGAGTGGAGGGTGGCCAGATGGTGAGAGATGACTGGACGGTGTGTGGTTGAGGGACAGCGTGGACCCTACCGGGCTGGTGGATCGCGGATTCGGTAGACTTGGTTTGCTGTGGAGGTGGTTGTTTGCCAACGACTGGCTTCCTCCAGCATTAAGGGAGATGTGAACTGGACCATTTAGCGCCATCCTTTTCTCCAAGTGGTCACAGATGGGCAGAGTGGCCGGTGACTGAATCGACACCGGTGGCAGAGCCCTCTTGTCACTTCCAATCCCCCCCACGGAGGTCGCCCTGGCCTGTAGAGGCTTCCTCTGGTGGGGAAGAGGAGGTAGAGGAGGACTGGTAGAAGAGGGGTTTTGTAGATGGGGGGCAAAGGGCAGAGGAGGTGGGAGGCCTTTGCTGAAGTCTTTTGGTATGGAAGGAGGTGGCATAGAAGGCGGAGGTTTCTTCGGAAGTGGGCTGGTGGGGTTTCTGTGTTGTGGGATGGGAGGAGGAAGACCTCTGTGGACAAGTCCTGGACTGGAGTCTTGGTGGGATTGAAACGATGTCGGCACTGGGGGAGGAGGGTAGGAAGGAGGCGGTCCTGTAGGTCGACCTGAACAGGTAAAGAAAATACAACATGGTTTCTTGTAATTCTTGCTTCTCTACATGTTGCTTGCAATCTTTTTCCAGTTTTGACAGATTTTCAAGATAAAAAGGTGTTGCATGGGGCCTCACCTGTAGATGTTGGCGAACAGTCACTGTCCGGCTTCAGATAGTCTTCCTCGTCTTCATCCTCATCCTCCTCAACATAATCTTCACACGGAAAGAAAAGATGCGACAGTTTAGGAACACACAAATATAATATATAACTTGTGTCTCGCGTATGTGTTCATCATCATAGTCTTACCATCGTCAGCGGTGTCCACAGGATGTTTAAGGTCCATGGGCCTCTCAATGGTGCCATAGAAACTGTCTGCATCTGAATCCGAGTCACTGCGGTGGACAGAAAATTTTACCGTTAACAAATGCAATGCTAACTTTTTTCTGCAGGCAGCTTGCTTTGTTTATGCTATATCCAGCTAGCTAGAAAAATCTAAATTCATGTCAAAATACTTCTGTTTATGGAACGTCGGAAGATTTTTGAACAGCAGTACCAGCAGCAGCAGCAGCTTCAAATAGAACTAGTTTAGATATCACAAGGCACAGAAACAGCTCTGATAAATTAAATACATTAAGTTTCCCATTAAATAAGGCTCAAGACACTGACTATTATGATTAGCGATGAAATGAGCTGCTAATATCCCCACTGCCAGCAACACCATGTGGTCTGAATAAAAAACACTTCAGGCTAGTAGATTACTAATCAAATACAAGAGGCCATTTTAATTACCTAAAGGAATTATAAATTAGCCTGCAGATGTAGCTTCTACCATCGAAAACGTCAACCTTAAAGTCTGCTGGGAAATAGTTGCATCAGGCAGTCATAACCTGTAATAATTAGTTTTCTGGATTCTTACTCAATTGTTAAAGGTCATAGAGTTTCATACAGTGTGCAATGGCAGAAAATGAGCTTTTCTACGTGCGTATATACACTTTATCTCATTACATTTATTATTCCAGTTAACAGTGTTCTGGGGGGCACCTATAATTAATATTTTAAACACATTATGTGGTAAAATGTAATGTGATTTGTTGGGCTTACCTTGGGATCTGTGAATCTTTTCTGTCGTTATAGTGATCGATCTCTCTTCGCAGGTATCGCATCCATTTCTGCAAAATATAACGAGTGTCTGTGTAAGATTGAAGTGCTGGCAATATCAGAACACTCACAAGCATTATTTATTTTTAAATCTATATAAAGAAAAATCCCAAATATTTTAGCAAATGTGTTCATTTTCCATGTGTGTTGAATGAAAATGCTAGCTAGCTTAGCTCCATCAGTGGCGTCTCTCCCCATTTTAAAACTGTTTTTTGTTGCATGTATTCAACCCAATCTTTAAAACTTTATCAGAATGTATCTGACTCTGACAAAACCCACTTTACACTCAGATGTGGACATCATAAACAGCTGACACTCATCTTCTAATATGACTCTAAGAGACAATAAATAAGGGAATTACCCAAATATTAGCAGATTTACTAACATGGATTACATTAGCAAGATTTTTTTGAAGACAGAAAGGACCTTTTTTTAAACACTATTGGTCCTGATTTTAGTTACAAACATAATTTCATTGAATAAAAGAAACTAATTCTATACAGGAAACAAAATTACAAAAGAATATTGAATAATTTATATATATTTTGACATATTTTAATTATATTTAAGACTTTTGGAAGTTGAAATCTGTGGTAAAATCACAGTGAAGCTCTGTGCAGCTTAATTTTGGTGTATATTTTTATACTTCTGTGTCCAGCAGTTTTGTTCTCACCCTCCTTTCGTCCTCGCTGGCGGCTGAGAAGAACCACGTTCTGTGTTTCTTACTGAAGTGGACGATTTTAAAAGGAAAAACGTTGCTGGACGTCGTTTCCTCTGCTGCTCTCATCACTCTGTGGAAGAAGAACAATCCAAAACATGCTCTGTTAATTATTAAATCAGCTAATCATTCAAATCCTAAAGAATAATCAGTGAATAAACACATCTGTTCAGCAAGCTATAGTTGACATAATTACAGCAGAATCTTCTAAAATGAAAAGATATTACACTGCACCGCCCAGTTATTGACTAGTCACCGGTACACAGTAAAAAAAAAAAATCGGTTTAAGATAAAAAAGGATGGAATACTGGAAAAACAACAGCAAATCTGTACAGTAATTTGATTAAATAATTCAATTTAAATACGGCTAAACACATATAAATATATAAACAGTTGTTAAAAGAATCAATTACTAAACTAAAAATACATATTTTTAATGTTAACATTATATTTTGGTGAGTTGTTGCTGTTGCTTGTCTTCTTAAAAGTCAACATTTCACTAGATATTATCTGTAATTTAACTAAATTAGAAAAATCTGTAAAATAATTGTTTAAAAAATTATCCATGGTCATTTTCAGTCCTTAATAAGCACAAGTTTTCTTTCAAATAATGGCAAATATTTGTAAAATAATGGCATCTTGGTGGATTTAAATGATGATTAAAACATCGTTTTATGGTCAAATGTCCTAAAAAATGAATTACCATTTGGAAAAGTACACATTTTTTGATGAAGACTTCATTTGCAGGTCTGTTTTTTCGGGTTAACATTTCTGTGATTTTACTAAATATTGTCTTCAATTTAATAATAAAACAAGGGAAATCTTTAAAATACAGAACAAAATGGGGAACTTTTCTTATGTAAAAGAATATGGAAGCCTATTTGTGTCATTATTATCAAATTAAACTTCTAAAATGTCAAATAAAACTCAGTTTACTTTTGATTTTATTGACACAAATCTGACTCCATAAAGCAGATTCACATCTCCAAACGAGTTTAACAACCTTCTGCCCCCTGAATACAGAAATCTGAACAAGGAAAGACTTTATTTTGGAAATGAGTGACTTTAGAAGAGAAGCAATGTGAGAATAAAATCGCCCAATCAGAGCTGTTATGTAAATTACATGTCTGGGTTACTTTGGTTCAGAAAGAAGGAAGCCAAAGAGTTCTTGGACGGGACAAAAAAAAAACCTAAATTCACCAGATCTCATTCAATCTGTGAGAAAAAAGCCTGAAACTTTTGATTGACTATGTATTTAACCAACAAAACGTCTGATAACTGCTCATGTAGACGATCAGGGTTATGCTAACAGACATCATGACTGACTGGAGCTGCGGTATTCCACCCACCTGTTGTAGCCGTTGAGAGAGAACGCCCCCTGTGGTGCTGGAGAGGTACTGCTCTTAAAGTAGTAAACACAGCCTTTGTGGATGATGATGTACCTCAGAGGCCCTGGAACACACAGATTAAGGATGTTTACCATGTTTGTAAGCTGAGAAAGGTGTCAGCAGAGGCGGAGAAGCCTTTTCCTTTCACTCTGGACTCACATTTCATGAGGCTGAACTGGCTGCCTCCCTTCTTGTGCAGGTATCCTGCGGTGGAAACTCCTCCCGGCATGGTGAGGAGGTTCTGGGCCCCGATGGCTCGCATCGGCACCGGCCAGCACATCTCTGGAGACGACATGGTTCTGCAGGGGAGGAGGGAGATGAGGGGTATTTAGACAGAGAAGACGGTATAAAGAGCAGACGTCTCCTTCACAGGGGCGAAAGATCATAGAAACAGCAACTCTAAGACAAGTACAATCCATGAAGATCCATTTTACAATCGTGTTTCAGGTTTTCTTTTTAGACACTTTAGCTCTCAAACAGAAAACACTCGGAGAGCTTTTTGGTGGTCTAAATGAAACATATGCAATGACAGGTTATCAGGAGAAACCTTTTCACTGCAATGAGCTCCAAAAAATTCTGGAAAAGAAAAAAAAAGGTAAAAGTTTGAAAGTGAGGACGGCAAAAAACAAAAACATGTTAAAAAAAAACATTACAACAACAACAAAACAGTGTACTTTTATAGTTACACTTTGTTTAAAAAGTATTAGTAGTAGTAAAAATACAGATTTTTGATACGGACATTAATTATTTTTTTGGCCTGTTTGTTTTATAGAAAAAGAGCAAATTAAGATTTTTTTGTGATTTTACTTGATAAATGTAATTTAACAACATTAAGAAAATCTGTAAAATAACAGTGAATAATAATTTATTATTACTACTACTACTACTAATAATAATAATAAGTCATCTATTAAACTACTTCTTTAAAAATAAAAATATTTTGAGGTAATATTTTTTTAAAACTTCAGTCAAAACTCTAATTTAACAGTCAGATGTTGTACAGAGAAAAGAACGGACATTATAAATACAGATGTTTGAAATCTGAAATTAAATTATCCTTTTTTTTCAAATAATGCAAACATCTTTAAAACATGATTTCTTTCTGATTTAATATAGCATGATTTAAACGTCTGTTAAATAATCATCTGTGGTAAAAGAAGGCATGTATAGTTTCTGCACGTTTATTAACATGTAAATGAATGTTTTTTTTCCTGTGATTTTACTAGATACTGTCTGTAATTTAACAAATCAGAGAAAATCTAAGTAAAAATATAAACTGTTTAAAACGAGAAAGATTTGCTTCTGGGTCACAGCCAGCTGTAAAATGTAAAACAAAAACAACAACAACAAAAAAACAAGATTTTATTCCACTGTATTCTTTGAAATCTGCCTTAGAACTTGATGAGATCCAAAGTCAGCTCAACACCAAACACAAACTCTCCAGAATCCTCAACGTTGCAGAAAATTCGGATGAAATTCTTGGAAGGAGAATCCAGAAATCCAGCATGACTGCATCTATTCTGTCGTATTTGACAGTAAAACGCCACAGAGCTCAGGGAGGATTCCTCTGGTCCTGCTTTAACTGCCGATCAATCAAACCTGATGGAAAGCAGGAAAAGCAGCAGCTCTTCCAGCCTCCTCTCCTCTCCTCTCCTACCTCCTGCTGAACCTCCTGCTGAGCCTCTGGAAGGCAGCGTTGTCCCTCAGCAGGCCGACCGCCGAGCTCCACACCGAGCCTCGAGCTGGCAGGACGTCCATGTTTCCTCTACTCTCTGTCCTCTTCCTGCATCTCATCTCTTTTCTTTCCCTCTCTCTCTCTGGTGATTTCTATCTCCCTCCTTCTTGCACATAAACAAACCCAGAGCCATGATTTGAACATTTGGTCCAGACAGGAAGCTCGCAGCATTACAGAAAACTCTACATGCAGCAAAAACAAACACTTCTGCAGAACTTCTTCATCTTCTAATGTGTTTATGTGGAGCTTCCAGTCTATCAGCTGCATCTCTGGGCGTGTGAGCGGCTCACAGATGAAGCGTTCAGCCAGACTTCACATCAGAATTTACTCCCTTTATCTGAGAGAAACGACTGCAGGGAAGATCGTCTGTCTGGCTGAGCTGTAGGAGCTTCACAGGCTGGAATTTAACGACAAGGAACTGATGTTTCATGTCCAAATATCAAGAATGAACAGCTGGTTTAAGGTTTAAAAACAAACAAATCAACAAACAGGAGCAGCTGGAGGTTAAATAGAATGAAATATAACAATTTTATAGTCAAACACTGTGAAGAAAGAATTATTGTTTGTAAATATACAGATCTGTGGACTTTATTTACAGTTTTTTTTAAAGTTAACAGTTAAATTTATAAATTTATATTTATAGTTTGTCATTTTTCAAGATATTATCTGTAACATACCAAAACAAGAAAATATATGAAGTAAAGTTAATAATGTAAAGGACAAAAAATGCCAGAAAACGTACAATAACACTTTAATTTATGTTCATACATTAGTTTAAAAAATATGTAGACATTGTTTAGAATTTTGAGATATTTGATTTAAGGTTAACATGGAAATGAAGACTTTCTTGTCACAATTTTTACTAGATATAATCTGCAATTTAACAAAACTGAGAAAATCTATTAAAAATAACAGTTTAAAAAATGATTTACCTTTAAATTCAACATTTTTTATTTTATTTTATATTTTGGAATATTATGATTTTTGCTGATAAATACTCTTTTAAAGTAAAGTATGTAACTCTCAGGAAAAAAAACAAAAAGAGTAAAAATATTTAATTTTATTTAATTCAATTTAAATACAGTAAAGCCTAAATTTTCCGTATTATTTTTTAAAAAAATTATGCATTTAAATCTTTGTCCTGTTCGTTTTAAGGTTAACATGTAAATTAAAAGTGTTTGTAGGTTTTAGCTTTTTGTAATGTTTTTAGCTTTTACTAGATATTATTTGCACTTTAAAATAGAGAAAATTATTAAAATAATAATTTAAAAAATATTTAGCTTTAAAATCAATATGTTTTATTTTACATTTTCAAATATTATATGTTTTACAGATGAAAATAAAATTTTACAAATGGTATAATTTAAAAGTTAAACCTTGAAAAAGAAAAAAATACTATTTTTATTTAATTTGAATTATTTATAATTTTTAAGGCTTAACACATACATTTATATATATATATATTCTGTTCTATTACAAGATATCTGTAATTTACCAAAACAAAGAAAATGTATGAAGTAAAGGTAACAAGTACACTGTAATAAAATTACAAGTACGTAAAGTATGTAAATACCAGAAAACAAACTGTTAAAATAAATGAAAATAACAGCAAAATTATGTGCAATTTTTTTTTTACATTTTCAGTGAATTTAAATACAGTAAAACTTTAATTTTATGGCCGCACATTACTTTAAAAATTATATGAATATATATTTTTTTTGGGGGGGAGGGGGGGGGTAGATTTTATTTTTTATTTTTTTTGTAATTTTTTAGTTTTTACTAGATATTATTTGCACTTTAACAAAACATTAAAAAATGGAAAAAATAGCTAAAATAAAGTTACTTACCATTAAAATCCACAATTTAAAAAAATCTGTAAATTACAGTTTTTATTATTTTGCAATCCTCAGTAAACATTAAATGATTTATTTTTCAGATTAGATAAATGCAGAAAAATGGTGTCATCATTTTTGAAACTTTGTATCTGTTAATTTTACTAAATATCTATAATTTAACACATAACAGGAAAAATTCTGTAAAAATAACAACGATTTAATATTTTAAAAATTACTTACAGTTAAAACATCTCATTTTAATTTCAAATAACAGATTAAAAGTGGCAGCATTTATCTGACTACTCTGATTTTTAATGTCAGAATATTAAAAGTCAAAGTCAGTCGTTAGTTTAAGTTTTAAGAACAAATAAATGAACTCAATCAGGAACAGCTGGAAGTTAAGACGATGTTGGCAGAAAGTCTGATGTGATGTCAGCGTTTAGGAACGAAAACAAGCAGAAATAAAATGAGAGAATCTGGGAGTTTGGACAGAAAAGAGGGAGTGAGAAGCAGATAAAAGCTGCTTTAGAAGCCAATAAATCGTCAGACTGGAGCCTGTTTGTGACCTGCAGCTGATCTCTGAGCACGTTTTAAAGCTCTCACACTGTTGACTGGTAACTGACCTCAGAGCAGCGATAAACTAAACCTCATCTGAGCGTCACTGAAGTCACAGCTGCTTATCGGCCACACCAGGATTTCCTCCCAGAGTCAGAACTGAAACAACACCATGAAGCCCAGGCTGCAGATTCAGCCTCTTCTCATGTTTTACACAGGAAACGGACCAAAAGCTGGAATCCGGGACAAACTGCACACAGTTCAGGATTGATTTAAAGACAGCATGGGTTCATATGAAGGAGAAAGCAGCTCCTGTCTTTTAATAAGGAAGCTTTAAAGGGTTTCAAACTGAGAAAAGTGAATAAATGTGCATCTTTTTTAAGTATTAATTCTATTATAGTGGTCATATTTCTGATTTTTAAGACCCAAATGCATCACAAGAAGCTACAAAATCAAGAAGCGCTTGTTTAAATATAACAATCTGGGCGGAAAAGACACTAAAATACGCTGTAATGGGAATAAAAATTAATGTAAGGTCTTTGAGCAGAGCTATGATTGGAATTATTTATTTCTTTTGACACCTGATGTGCATTTATACAATGATAAAAGACCTTTCTGCTGCCTCTGATGCTTCATTTTTTTTTTTAAATAAAGCGACAATTTCTTCCAGAGTTCACTAATATTTTGGCTGCTTTAACATATTTCAGTCTTTATTCTTCACTTTGACATACACACAGGGCTTCAACTCAACATGATCGCACTTTAGCATGTCTATAAAAAGTGGAGGCAGTGGAGATCAGTTAGATACTGTAGTTAGAAATGTAAATTAAGTCCACAGATTTTACATTTTTAAGACTTAAATGCATCATAAGAAGGTATAAATTCAAGAAATGCATGTTTAAATATAATAATTTGGGTGATTCAGACACTAAAATATGCTGGAATAGGAATTAAAATTAATATAAGGGCTCTGAGGAGACACAAAGGAAACAGAGAAACCCAAAATCATGTCTTTTAAAAGCTCTTATCTGTGATAAATAAGATGCTTTTAATTCATAAAAATATATTATGCCACATATTATACACCTTTTAAACACTTCTGCTGCCTCTGATGCTTCAGACTTTAAAATAAAATGTCAATTCCTTCAAGAATTTACCAACATTTTGACTTTTTTTTAAGTATCTTTCAGTGTTTGTTCTCCTCTAGTTAATGCTTTAAGCAAACAGGACTTAAACATATGATTAAACTTTTACTTTTTTAGCTTTAACTGAGTCTTCAGCTGCTTTTAGCATCTTTTTTGCACTTTCTACAATTAACAGAATGCGCAAAAAAAGAGGGAAACCGTGACAAGGGGGGTTCGGTTGCAAAAAGAAAGATAACATCAGTTTTATGACAATCTAAGGCCTTTTTAAAGCATTTAAATCAGCACCACAAAGCTCTGTATGACCAGCGTGAATCTAAATTCGAACGTCAATCAACTTAATTCTCTTCTATTTTAAATTATTTTCGATGCAAATCCTCCTGCAGGGATTACTCTGATTCCAAACACTTAGAAAATAAAGTTATTCAAATCTTCTGGTGAGAATTCCTGCATATTTTACAGGAAAAAATAAATACTGTGCTGTTTTTTCCCCCAATAAATCCTAACAGTGAGTAAACTACACCGGTAAACCTGTTAAATAGTGGGTTTTTTTTGGTCTAAAATGCAACACAAAGACTCGTTTTTAGCCCCACAACCTCAAATCTGCAAATCAGAAGCTGTAATAAGCAGAAAAACATGAAAAATGAATCACAATTCTAATGCTATGAAAAGTTCTAGCAGTTAGTTTTGCAATATTACAAGAAAATGTCCTGATATATTTAGGAAAATATGCACTATTTTGAATCTGTGCTCTATTTTAACAACATTATAAAGATTAAAGAGTTCTTAGAATGAAGCTGTGATGATAAATTCTGTTTGTTTATGTGTGCAGTTGTGTTTATTTATGCAATAATAAGGAATTTTCAGATTTAAATGGAATGTTTGGAATATTTCAGGAAGGAAAATGATTGTTTTTCTTAATCTTTACCGACTACTGGCATTTGATTTTGTGTTTTCTTCACTTTATAATATTTATTATTTTTCACTGTTCTCAACCTGCCTGTTATTCTTCTGCTTTAAAGTCAACCAGGAAGTCACTATTTTACCAAAAATAAAGTTATAATTGCCAAGGAAAAAGACTTTTTCCTCCAAAAATGTTCCAGATTTGTTCAAAAGCATCTAATTTTCAAGAATTCCTTCAACGTTTTCTTATCTTCTCCAATAGAAATACATAAACGATGATAAATTCTGAGGTCATTTCTGGAAATATGAAACAGAGAAATGAGGAAGCGTCTCAGTCAGCAGGCTTACAGGATTTCTAGGTATTAAAGTCACTCTGGCCTCTCCTGTCATGTGGTTTTTACATCATGAGAACACCTCCCTGTATGCAGAGAAGTTCCACTAAGACTCACATTTGATTTTTCCCGTTTTACTCCTCAGAACAAAGTGTGGTTTTCAGCAGAGAGTCGCAGCTCTGAACCCTCCTGAACTCTGCTGCTGCTGTTTGTGAGCCAGAAATGCTAATGGGCTGTTTGACAGGAAGGGAAGCTGCTCACATACCAGACTCATTCAAACACGTTTCCTCCCTGGACGCAACAAACAATGACCGGGCTGCACCGGCCTTTCATTTCAGCCGCTTTAACTCGGTTCAGACGCCAAACTGCTGCTTTGTCTGAACAAAAAGAGGTAAAAGTGCTGCAGAATCATCAGATGTCGGTTCGTAAAGGCGACTAATTCACAAAAAATAAAGCTAAGTAAACAGAAAAACACATTTATACGCCCAAAAGGCATCATGAGAAGCTAAAAGTTAGCTTTAAGATGCTAAAATATGCTGTCATGACCATTAAATCAGACATAAAGAAGCAGCTAAACTATAAAATCATCCCTAAAATCCTAATTACATCATTTTAAAGCTCTTATCTCATGTCAAATAAGAGGATTTTTATTTTTTTATTTTATTTTTTTTATTCATTTAGGCTCCTGATATACATTTAACATGAGAATAAAACACCTTTTGAACACTCTCATGCCTCTCATGCTTCAGACTTTGCAATAAAATGTCAGTTTCTTCCAGAGTTTACTGATATTTCGACACTTTCAGTGTTGATTCTGCATTTGTTAATGCTTTAAACAAGCAACACTTAAAGATAATATGACAAAAAACTTGACTTTTTCAGCCTCAACTAAGTCTTGACCTCCTTTGGGTGTGTTATTTGGTGCACATATTAACAGAATGATTCTCGGTTTTGATGCCAATCTGCTGGTTGGAATCATTAGATGCTGGTTTGTGAAGGCGACTAATTCACAAAAATTACAGTTCACTCAAAAGAAAAACACATTTATACGCCCAAAATGTATCATGTGAAGCCAAAAGTTAGCTTGAGGTGCTAAAACATGCTGTAGTGAGGATTAAACTAGGAAAGCATAGGAAGCGGCTAAACTGAAAGTCATCCCTAAAATCCTCATGACATCACTTTAAAGCTCTAATCACATGTCAAAGAAGAAGAATAGTGATGAATCGACAGACAGCTGCAGACTGACCGCTCTTTTTCTGGAAACTGAAACTGAAACTCTGTAAGATGGAAAAACCCGATGAGTCACATCAGAGGACAGTATTCCTGCTAAATTACATCAACACAGGTAAATTAGTTGTAACTGCATTTAAATTCTGGTAAAGTGGCTGTAATTGGAGACTAAAGCTGTAGTTTATCAGTGTTTACTTCCATATTTAGAGTTCCAGTGCTACAGGATGAAATGGACTCATTAAATATTAGGAGTGAGAACCTCTGCAGTCAGAGATTATGTGAGGCATGAAGGCTTAAAACTGAACTACAGCAGCTTGGGAAGGGGAGAATTATTGCATTAACAGTACTTTGTCCTCATGATAACGTTTAAAAAGCAGTGATTAAATCATAAAATCTGTTCATCACAGCGTCCAGCGATCGTTCAGCTCAGGAACGTCCACCAGTGTGGAAGTGAAAACTATCAAATCACAGGTGAAAATGGACATTTCCTCATTCGGATTTTGTCTGTTTGTGATATGATATAATTATTCCAACATATAATAGAAAATATTCTAATAATTATTTTAATGACTAATTATTAATTAATATAAACATTTTAAAATAATTCTTCATATTATTATCATATATAATATTATACATTATTATATAATTATTCTGAATATAAATATGTTTAACACATGCATTTATTTATTATGTATTTTTTCTGGACTATTGTAAAAGAATCAAAAGCCTAATTCGCATACAAGGCATAATTTACATTATTTATCAACAAGTCCTCCAATTCATACGACCGCATCGGTCGTTTTCACCGTGCACCGGAATACGACCTATGCGGTCGTATGAACGTTTGCGCCCCTACGGGGAAAACGAACGCATTACGGGATTTAATTCGCAAAACGGCTTTTCCGTCGCAAAACGGCTTTTTTCTCACTTTCCCAACACGTTTTTAGGGTTATGGTTAAGGTTAGGGTTAGAGATAGGGACAGGGATAGTGTTAGATAAAAGTTTGTTCATGATGACGTTTCACCTGCGACTCCAGAGTGTCGATATTTACTCAACCGCTAGAGGTCGCATAGTCAAAACGTAACACTGGGTCGTAATACTGGCATGTACAGACGACCTATGTGGTCGTTTTTTGTTTGAGGACAGGCTCTTATTTATTTATTTATTGCTGATTAAAATACAGTTTTAAAATGTGTAATTTAACAGTTAAATGTTGCAAAAGAACAAATTGCTATTAGGAAATATCCAGATATTTAATGTTGAATTTCCAGTTTTTGGAATGTTTTATTTCAGGTTAACGCTTAAATTTAGATTTTTTTTCCTGTCACTTTCCAAGATATTTTCTGTAATTTAAAATAAACAGGGATAATATAAAATGTCAAAAGATTTTTTTTAATTAATTTTTAATTAATAGACAAAATCTTTCTATCACATGACTATGCATATCAAAAATAACGATATTTCAATATTTTGTGGTCACAGGTTCATCAATATTTGTAAAAAAAAAAAAAAAGGACATTTTCTACAGCTTTGGCCTTTTTTTCTTTGACACTCAAATATGTAAATTAACATTTTTTTCTGTAATTTTATTTGATAACATCTGTAGTTTACCAAAACAGGAAAATTTATAAAATAATGTTAAAAATATAGATTTTTATGTGTTACTTTTTAATGCTTAACGTACATTATTTCACTTTTACATCCCAGCAAATATCTGGAACATAATGATATTTTTAGATTATTTAAAGCGTAATTATTTTTTAATTTGTGAAATACAGAATTATTATTTGTAAAAAAATGCAGAAATGTGATGTGGATATTATTTACAGTTAAATAATAAACAGTTAATTTAAAAAAATTCTGTGAATTTACCAGTTATTTTTGTAGTTTACTAAAACAGCTAAAATCAGCAAAATAACAGTAATTTGTTTTTTTAAAAAAGCACAGTTAAAAGCTAAAAACATTCAGTTTTTACAGGTTATAGTGCATAAATGACCTTCACAGCAACCATCAGGTCCGGTGTTTAATTTCCAAAATAATCTATCACCATTTACAGAATCAGAACTCTACAGATCCACCTTTAAAACCGTGTGATGTGGCTGAAAGCTCTGGAAAAAAAAGTCTGTAAGTGGCAGCATAAGATCTTCAGACTGTCAGAGGGGATTTCTACAGCGTTCCTCTGTTGGGAGTTTTTGGCTTTTTTTAATGCAGTGGTTCTCAAACTAGGGGTCGGGACACCTTGGAAGAGTCACTAGACACTGATTGAATGATTCAAACATTCTGAAAACTTGACATACACACGTGGACAAAATTGTTGGTACCCCTCAGTTAAAGAAGGAAAAACCCACAATTCTCACTGAAATCACTTGAAACTCACAAAAGTAACAATAAATAAAAATTTATTGAAAATTAAATAATCAAAATCAGCCATTACTTTTGAATTGTTGATTAACATAATTATTTAAAAAAAAACTAATGAAATAGGGCTGGACAAAAATGATGGTACCCATAACTTAATATTTTGTTGCACAACCTTTTGAGGCAATCACTGCAATTAAACGATTTCTGTATTCGTCAATGAGCGTTCTGCAGCTGTCAACAGGTATTTTGGCCCACTCCTCATGAGCAAACAGCTCCAGTTGTCTCAGGTTTGATGGGTGTCTTCTCCAAATGGCATGTTTCAGCTCCTTCCACATATGTTCAATGGGATTCAGATCTGGGCTCATAGAAGGCCACTTTAGAATAGTCCAACGCTTTTCTCTCAGCCATTCTTGGGTGTTTTTGGCTGTGTGTTTTGGATGGTTGTCCTGTTGGAAGACCCATGACCTGCGACTGAGACCAAGCTTTCTGACACTAGGCAGCACATTTCTCTCCAGAATGCCTTGATAGTCTTCAGATTTCATCGTACCTTGCACACTTTCAAGACACCCTGTGCCAGATGCAGCAAAGCAGCCCCAAAACATTACTGAGCCTCCTCCATGTTTCACCGTAGGGACAGTGTTCTTTTCTTCGTATGCTTGGTTTTTGAGTCTATGAACATAGAGTTGATGTGCCTTACCAAAAAGCTCCAGTTTGGTCTCATCTGTCCAAAGGACATTCTCCCAGAAGCTTTGTGGCTTGTCAACATGCATTTTTGCAAATTCCAGTCTGGCTTTTTTATGAGTTTTTTTCAGCAGTGGTGTCCTCCTTGGTCGTCTCCCATGAAGTCCACTTTGGCTCAAACAACGACGAATGGTGCGATCTGACACTGATGTACCTTGGCCTTGGAGTTCACCTTTAATTTCTTTGGAGGTTGCTCTGGGCTCTTTGGATACAATTCCAACGATCCGTCTCTTCAATTTGTCATCAATTTTCCTCTTGCGGCCACGTCCAGGGAGGTTGGCTACTGTCCCGTGGGTCTTGAACTTCTGAATAATATGAGCCACTGTTGTCACAGGAACTTCAAGCTGTTTAGAGATGGTCTTATAGCCTTTACCTTTAAGATGTTTGTCTATCATTTTTTTTCGGATGTCCTGGGACAATTCTCTCCTTCGCTTTCTGTTGTCCATGTTCAGTGTGGTACACACCTTTTCACCAAACAGCAGGGTGACTACTTGTCTCCCTTTAAATAGGCAGACTGACTGATTATGAGTTTGGAAACACCTGTGATGTCAATTAAATGACACACCTGAGTTAATCATGTCACTCTGGTCAAATAGTTTTCAATCTTTTATAGAGGTACCATCATTTTTGTCCAGGCCTGTTTCATTAGTTTGTTTTTTTAAATAATTATGTTAATCAACAATTCAAAAGTAATGGCTGTTTTTGATTATTTAATTTTCAATAAATTTTTATTTATTGTTACTTTTGTGAGTTTCAAGTGATTTCAGTGAGAATTGTGGGTTTTTCCTTCTTTAACTGAGGGGTACCAACAATTTTGTCCACGTGTGTACTTCCTTCTGGCTGAGGTATTGTACTAGTAGTCAATATTAAATGACTATAAATTGTTTCTGTGTGTGTAGGATGTTGGGTTTTTAGTGTTTTTGGAGGTTGTCGGTTTAAAAACTTAGGTTCTTATCTGTGCACAACTTCCACGCCGTCGAGCACATCTGCGACAGACTTCCACAGCTGTCAGGTGGCTGCTTCATGAGGCTGTGGCTAACCGAGACCTTTTGCAAACTCTGTGCTCTTGACAAACATCTGATCACGAATCCCCCCTCAAGAAGAGCTTCCAAACGCAGATATAAAGGTCAGAGGTTAACCACCGACCCAGTTGCAGCAGTTGCAGTCCATCGCGTCCAGGAAATAGCCCATATCTCACTTCCTGTTACTCAGGTGCCACTGACTGACCACAACAGTTTCTGCACTGGTTTCCACCGTGATCGTAAGTCGAAGGTGTGAAGACATGAACAGAAAGTAACGGTGAGATGGTTTATCTTAAATCATCGTGTTTCCACACAAGTCCAGATGAGAAGAAAGGAAAACCATCAGAGAACGCTGAAACAATGACGATGAAACTTCCACCTTCAGTTTACCAACAACTGATTTGAACTTACTCCTGAAAAGACATGAAGAATTTTGAATTCATATGCTAGAAACAAGTTGATTTAGAAGGATTTAGGAGAATACAGGTGCTATTTTATTTTGGTTGGGTATATACAAAGTCTGCACTGTTACCTACTGCTTCCAGCAAATAGCCACAGCCTCATAATCTGACACCAACAGTGGCAAAACCTCTCACATTCTCCCCTTCTCCTGAACTTCCACATGAGTTGGATTTCCTCTTTTTATTATATGTAGGATAAAACTTATCAAATCCTCTGCAGGTCGATGCTTGTCGACTCTGATGATCTCTGCCATACCTTGTGTTCAGCGCTAAATAGAGCATACCATCATGCTAACATGCTAAATTCAAAGCCAAATCATGGTTTCTCCATGTTAGCAAGGGTCCGCATTCGTCTGCAAATTGCAAATATCCACGTAAAGACGGGAAAGTTTGAAGTCGGGAGTTTGCTTTAGAGTTATTATAAAGAATCCTGAATAGAAATCTATGTTAGAATTCTGCTATAAAACAACCAGCCAATCACTAATTGCACAAACGTAAGCTTGGTGTTGAAATTGTGCACATGTAGCGTGGTAAACCTTATTTTGGCAGTTTTTTAGGTATGTTTTCCATCAGATTTCATTGGAGATTCTATACACACAGGTTTTTCTCTACCATAGCTGTTAAAAATATAGTTGTGGCTCTTTCTCTGTTCATTTGGATAGGGACCGGGGCTTGTTAGCATAAAACAGCTGCCCAAGATGGCTGCCGAGAGCCAAGACTTCTCTATACTCCTGGTTGCATTATGTATATTAAAAAAAAAACATGCAAAGGTTTTGAGTTCGTCTGCCAACACAGATTTGGAAAACATGAATTGATCTTAGCAATATCTGCATAAAATTAACACCATTTTGAGCATGGTTAGCATTTAGCGCAAAGCAATGCTGTAGCTAAGTATAGTGAGGTGTTAGCTTAGTTGTAGTCTCTGTTTATATTTTTTAAGTAATACCGTACTGTCTCGACTCGTATAATAGATCTATTAGATATTGAGATCACATTTCTACCCTGAATTCTTCTAATACAGAATATGCACCTAGTTTATTCACAATGTTTGTTTTCGAAATGCACTTTCTTCATAACTTTCAGCCGCTGAGCATGAATTCTAAACCATAAATCTGATTCAAAAAGTGCTAAAAAAAAACTTTCATACACAGATAATGCAAGCTTCACACTTTCTACAGTGACTTTTGTCTTTTGTTTGTGCAACTAGTCCAATAATTTGCTCTTCGTGCCTCCTAATGAAAGAAAATCTTTAGATTCACTGTTCAAAGAGGGATCGTAAAGTATTATTGGTTTCAGTGGCTGCTAAATCTTTAATACACATGAGATAAAGGGAAGATTCCTTCTTGTTGCAGCTGCTACGGGTTAAATTACATCAGTCTGTGGTGGTGACTCAGATAGTTGTCAGATTAAGATATGGAGCCACAGTCTGGTCACATCCGAAGACTTCAGTAATCAGAAAACTACATGCAATTCTGGACTCTGCGTGACTTCCTGACGCTTGTGGTTTCATCTAAATGGAGCAGAAATGACCGACTGTGAAGGTTTCTATGGTTCCCTACGAACAACGATCAGCGCAAAAGCAGAACAGAAAGAGAAAGCCAAATGTAACTTCACACCTGCGGCTCAGGCCTCATTGAAAGCTGAAATAGTAGAAGCAGGTCCTCTTCCTCTACCTGCGGCTTCACCTTCGCATCATCGCTTCCTGCGTCCAAATATGGCAGCGCAGCTCGACAGGAAGTGCACTTCCATAACGGCTGCAGGAAGGATTCCTCTGAGACTAATTCACACAGAAACACCGAACCAGCCTCCAGAGAGTGAAAACCGTACAGCAGCCGTGTTTCTTATCTGGAAACGCAATCTCAGAGATAAGGGAAATGCTCAGTGATTCAGAGAGAGGTAAAGGAAGGTAGCAGGAAGACAGAGCGTCGAGATTTAGCCCTCCCCCCCAGTAAAGGGGTCGAAAATGAGAACACGTTTCCTGTAAATGTCTTCTGTTCTGTTGGGTTTCTGACAGCAACCCTGCAGAGGAGCTAAAGCGGAAAGCTGACATGGCCATCATAGAGGTTCATCACCGCTGAAAAATAAAGCAGATTTTGTCTCTGAAGATAAAAAAACACCAGAAAAATAGACCTGATTTGTGATGACAATAAACTGACCAAAAACCAACAAAAACCAAACCTTTGGGAAAGTATTGCTTCCCTGTTTGCTGCATATGGAAACCCAACAAAACCTCACAATGATGTCATATATAGTGTCAAATTTAACACCCTAAAAGGTATTTTGTATACAGTATATTATTAAACTTAACTTTAAATATGAGGTATGCTTATTTCTAATTCTACATTCAGCTAAACATGCGATGAAGCTTCCTCTTGGTAGCTACCTTCATGTGCAAAATTTTCAGCAGGAATTTTTCTTTTAGTTGCTAGAATGTTCTTCTTAAAGATGGCTGGACTACAGAAATTCTTAAAAATCACACTAAAGTTCCTAAAAAGCTTTCGAAGTGTTGCATTGAATGCTGTCATCATACAACATCGTGGAACATTGTGGGAAGGTTTTCTGTAACGTGTGAACCACAACAACAACAACAACCCCAGAACATTGCAGGCAGAAAGTTCCACAGTGTTTGTGAATGCATCAGATTACTGGAACATTTTCCAAGTTCTGTCCTTGAAAGCATCAAAAAAGAACGTTCTACCTTCGTATAACATAATCTGTGTCCCTGAGAACATCTCCAAGCATCCTGTGAGGGTTACGTCCTGTAGGAAGATTATTTTAAAAGATAAATATCCCAATAAATTTCTTTAAACATTAGGTTAAAGCTATAAAACTTTAATCGAACTCATACTGTGATATTAGCCAACATTTTGCTATCACTAACTGCTCAATTTTAAAAATTCAAACCAGTTTCTTTCAACTTTTTTTGACTTAATGACAAAAGCAACAACAAAACCTGACTGTAGTTATTGCATTTTTCATGTTCTGTTTGCTCACATTTACCCTCTAAACTGCTTTAATGGTCGCCCTACTGCAACTGTGCAAGATTCAAAGAAGTATTATTACAATAAGGAGCAAAAATCTGAAAAAGTACAACAGAACTTAGTTTTTCTTATTTCCACTTCACTGAATTATCTCACAAACTCCTCAGCTTTAGTGTGTGGCTCTTTGGAAGAAATAAATCATGACAGTAACTTGGAAACTAGTGGAAAACCAAAGCAGACAATGACATTTCTACACTGATGCACCACTAATCTACTAATAGCAGTAATTTAACAATGAATTACTCACAGGATACACTTATATTTTTGATACTTGAGGTAAACTTAGCTGCTGATTCTTGTTTTGTTGTCATTAGTTCTTCCAGCAGCAGCTCCATCCAACTCATCTGTCCTCAAAGCTTCAGAGGTTAAACTCTGCATTCAAGTTGTGAAAGATCCTCAGTTACATTTTACACATCCAAAAATAGGACATGACCCAAAGCACAACCTACTCTTATGTGTTTCTGCAATGCTGTTACATCATTTTCAGCCTCTATGCCCAGGACTCATTGAATTTACAGTAACAACAACTCCGTTTACATCCTTTATGACGCTCTCTCACACCTATTTTTAGTGTTTGTTGCCAGTACTTGGTAAATTCAACACCAAACTCGAATCTAGAAGCGAAGAACTTCTTGGGAAAGAGATCAGACTAAAAGAAAACTTGATCTTTTTTTCTTCAACAATGCATCACGTAGTTAGATTGAGTAGGCGTTAGTTTATGTCGTAGGTGTTGCTCTTCCCCCAGCTCAAAATATACTAACTTCTATTTTCAGCAAAGTTTCACACCTGGCAAAGTGTGACAAAATGTTACCATTCAAACCTGTCGCTTCTAACTCTCAGACTTTCAAAAAGGCTCTTCTGAACACTGTGGGTTGCCTATAAACTGTTCTGGGTAAAGGCATCAGAAAAAGGTTTTTCACCTAGAAAAATCCCTCCGTTGCTTTATCAAGCTCTTGTAATGGGGAAGAAACTTTACCAAATGAAACACTAACCAATGCAGATGATGCAAATCTCCTCCTCAGAAGTTTTGCAAAGAACACGACACCCAAGAAAGTAAAAATAACCACCGAATGCCACCAGATCAACCAACCGATGAGATTTTCCTTCACTCCATCAAACAAGTCTGATAACTTGTCATCAAATCAAGATTTTTAAGGACTTTTTGTGGTAATTTATCCACAAAGAAGCAGCGAGTACAAAGAGAAAACAAAAGGATGGAATCGGTAACACAAGCTAGTGCGGGCTCAGAACTTACATGACATCCCGTTGATCCCGAATACACATCCTGGCGCTTGGCTTGGAGCTTCGTGCGAACGACTTCTTCTTCCTCAGCGACGGAGCGGACATGTCAGCAGACATGACGGCGGCAGCACGGTGCAGTTTACCACCATAATTTTCAACCACGTGGAAGGACGGAGGGCAGTCGGACGAACTCAAATTAGACAATTGGATTCAGATTTAAGATTAGAGGAAGGGTTAGTTTTGGAAGTGAAGCACCAGAGTGCAGATAGATAAAAGGAAAAAGTAGGTAGAGATGTATAAAATGGTCATAAATCAAAAAATAAGGCAAAGACGTGGCCAGACGGGAGATAAGAGCGATCAGTTGTGTCGATTAGTAAGTCTGCTGGTGGTCTGAAGCTCTGGTACTCCACCAGGCGCTTCCTGAAGGGGGCTCCTCCTCCAGCCCCGGCTTCTGATTGGTCGACCGGTAGCGGCGTGTTCCTTCCTGCTTCCTCAGAGACGGTACGCAATTGGCCGCCGGATGCAGCCTACACACACACCACTGCACACTAACCTCACACACTCGGACACGGCGGAGCTGAAAACGAAGCCGGGGGACTTTCCATCTCATAGGAGGGGAACAATGCAGAGGTCAAGAACATGCAAACACACAACCTGAAATAAAGCTGTTCCCGTCTGAGGCTGCAGGTGAACTTTCATGCTACTGTCTGGCCATTTAAATGCAAGAACCTTCAACTTTTGTGTTCCTCAGAAGACGTCGATGAGCCCACTCATCCGAAACAACAAGACTTACAAGCTCTAACAATTATTTCAAGGGAAATGTTTAAATCTAATGTTCAAAGATCGTTTTCATTTCCAGCCATGTGTCTATAAAGATAATATGATGTTTTAGGAGCACAGGTTATGTTCCAAGAAGACAAAGGAGGAATGTTGTCAAACCAACATTAAAAAAATATTTTCCAGATGTTATCAATGATCAAAGTCTTAGATGATTTTTATAAAAGCTTTCCTTGGTGGAACATTCCGCCTGCACTGTTCTGAGGATGTTTTGGAGGATGTTGAGGGATCATAGAATCTTTTAAACATTCCCATAATGTGGAAGAACAAGAGGAGCAACATGTCTGTGTAGCTCCTCAGTCATCCAGGTCGTGGTATCGTAGGCACTTCAGTAGAAACCAACTGGACTTCTCCTGTAGGTTCTTGAAGACGTTTCACTGCCATCCAAGAGGCTTTGAACTGAAGACGAACTTCGGATGAAGGTGAAACATCTTCAAGAACCGACGAGAAGTACAGTTGGTTTTTACAGAAGCTCCTACAATTATCAAAGGAGTAACGTTCTCAAACCGACATTCAAAAAATGTTTTCCAGATGTTATCGAGGTCTCAGATGACAGAATGTTTTTGTACAGAACGTTTTCTAACTATCGCATAATGTGACACACTAAAGGTAGAACATACTGCCTTTTGATTGAGGGAACGTATTCTAGAACGTTCTTCTCCAAAACATTTTGACAATGATAACAAAGGAAAGACGTTTCCAATGCAACATTAAAAAACATTTTTAAGAGGTTATGGAGGTCTCAGATGACAGAACGTTTCTTAAAAAAACGTTTCAGGATTGTGATATAGCAGCAAAAGTGGAACATTCTGGCTGCAATGTTATGAAAATGTTTTGGGGATTTTGTTGATGGACTCTATAAAACGTTCTCACAATGTTCCACAGGGCTCCATGATAAGAAAAAAAGAACCTTTTAAGCTCAAGCGCAAGTTTTGAGTATGAGTATGAAGGTCCAACAATGTATTCAAACGTTTTTAGAACAACTTCAGCTGTCTGACCTTTAAGAAGAACATTCTGGGACCTAAAAGAAACCTTCCCATTGAAAATGTTAGCAGAACTTTCTCTGAGATCACCTTTCAGGGAACGTCCCAACAACATCACCTACAAGTTCTAATAATTCTTTACAGAAAATGTTTTAGACGAAATGTTCAAAGAACGTTTTAAGAATATTTTTAGTAGCTGTAATGTTCCTATGAAGTTATTATAAAGTTCTATCATCAACATTCAGAGAATGTTGTCAGGAAGACTGGTTATCTTCCGCAATGACGAAGTAGGAACGTTCTCAAACCAAAATTCAAGAAATGTTTTCCAGATGTTGTCAAGGCCTCAGAGGATTTTTAAGGAGTTCCTGCAATGCGATATATTAACAAAGATGGAACATTCTGGTAGGAATGTTCTGAGGAGGTTTCAAGGATTTTCTTCATGAAACACATTGTAGAATCTAGTAAATGTTAAGCGTCTGCTGAGAATCTTCTGGTAGGATTTGATTATGTCTTTTCAAAAATGAACAAGTTGGACCTCAGGAGCAGCTCCCTCTTGAGGTGGTTCTGGGTCACTTTCTGTCTTTTTTTTTTGCTACTTATACGTATTGTTTTCCCGAAATTTTAATAATTTTCCTGTGTTTCTGCTTATCCTGTTGCATCCTGAGCTTTTTCCTCATTCCTTTCTCTTTATAGGGTCATTCACACCTTATTTAAAGTCTGACAGTAAATCCAGAAGTACTAAAATGCGATTGGTGTTAATTGTGGTTGATTATAGGTTCCTTTCAAGGCAACATTAAAGCATCTCCAAAAGAGAAACATCTGGATTTGTTGGGTTTCTCTCTATAACATTCTAAAGTCTTGGCATAACTATCTGAAGTGTCTTGGTGCTATAAAATTTAACTGAACTGCATTTCTCTGTGGTACTCTCTTTGACAGGTCGCTATTTTCAATTAAGACACCACAAGTCTCACAGCAGAGCAGCTCAAAGTCTAATTTTGGTTTCCAGACCTCTGACCACTGTCAGCAGCTCAGACTGTGAGGTGTTAGAATTTAAAGCCACTAAAGAGCAGGTTTCTCACTGGTAACTGCACTGTCAGGTTTTAAAGTTCAGCAGAGAGTAAATCAGATAAAGTACACTAGAAAAATCAAGCAGAAAATGTAGCTTTATAGAGATACTTTCAGCTTTGCTATCTTCAGGTACATACGTCAGTCATTTATAAACAACTATGCGAGGACAAAACATCAAAGTGTGACCGTTTTTGTCATAGTTATTAAGAGAGAAACCATTCTCAGTGATTAGAAATAGACGTTCAAATACTTAAATGATAGAAGGTGTGTCCAATTTACCACAATGTAGATGAAAAGATATTTAGTTTTATCCTGTCAGTGGTGACAATCATGGAAGTTTGGAAGCTAAGGTTAACCCTCCCATTGTCCTCAGTAACAGACATAAAAAAATATTGTTTCCTTGTCTGGAAAAAATCCAAAAATTCAGCAAAAAAATTCCCCAAATTTAAAAAAAAATAAATTGTAAAACCTTCAGCAAGAAAATTCAAATAATTCCTTAAAAGTTTCCCTTGAAAACTTTATTTAAAAAAAATCCCCCAAATTTGGCAAGACAATTCTTGTAAATATTTTTTAAAAATGAGTAAAAAAATCTTCCAAAAAATTGTACAAATATTTAAAGTGATTACATATATATCAGTAAAATTTCTAATATTTTCTTTAAGAACATTCACATAAAAATCAACCAAAATCCAGTGAAATTCGCTGGATTTTCGTAGATTTTTATGTGAATGTTCTTAAGAAACATTTTTAACATTTATTTTTTACCCACCAAAAATGTTCAGAGATTTCCCAAAAATGTTGAAAATGCGGACAACAAAAGTTTCACTGTAAATAAATATTTTTTTCCCCACATTTTAGAACTTTAAAACGGGTCAATTTTGACCTGCAGGATGACAAGTTTTAACTAGCCAACCAGCTGTGTCTTGTTTGGCCTTTTGCTTTGGAAACTTGAGGTCACTTTTGGACTTCCACTTTAGTCAAACCTGCCATATTTCTCATTAATGTGGCTTTTGTGACCATCAGGTTGACATGACATTGAGCTTCCTCCATTTGGTGTCTTTTAGAGCTATAAAAGGTACCAACTTGCACTCCACAGGAACCACCTGATGCAAACTATTTTCAATTTTAAGAAGCGGAACCCAGAGTGGCTTCAGTTTGGTTTTAAATGAGAATTCCAGTTTGGTCCGACTTCACGTATTTCATATTAATGTGAACATTGTGGTTCTGTGGGTTGAACTCTGCGCCTTCGTTGGGAAACAAGTTGCACAAAACAGCGAGTTCATGCTAATGGTGCCATTAGCATGAACTACAAGCAAATTTCTGAAAAGGCCGATGTTTTTTAAGTTCCATTGAAATTAAATGCAAAATCTTTCCAACAGTGGAATTGTTTCGTGACTGTGAGGAATACCCAATGTTTTAATGACTGGTGCCCAACAAACAAAAAGACTCCAGGGTAAACAAGACAATCAAAAATGGCGTCACAGTTGGAAAAAGGCAACCTGGGGTACGTTATCGCCATTGGACTGGACATTAGGGCAAACTGCTAACTGACTACTGTGATGAGTTATTTCATGCATGTCAGTTTGGCTACATCTATTGGACTATGGATAGCTTCCAGTTGAGTTTTCTTCATACTGGGGAGGTAGCAGCACACCAGATAACAGTTTAATGGTTGCAAAAGTGGGATGACAAGATAAGACCATGTAGTTTTACTCATCTGGTCTTGGCTTAGTCTTCCACTTGATTTTTGGGAGGTGAATCATCTTCTCTAACTCATGAATGTTTATTGAAACTTCCTCAGTCGTAGCTCCACAGCTGGAATTACTCTCATTTATGGACACATGTAGATTTTCCCAGTGTTGAGCTCAGAAGCACCACCAGCTTCCAGAAGAAGGTTGTTTTCCAAGTCTTGTCTTCCTGATATATTAGCTTGTCTTCTTTAGACTCCAGTAAGTTTCGGTT
This sequence comes from Acanthochromis polyacanthus, assembly GCF_021347895.1. Taxonomy (NCBI): domain Eukaryota; kingdom Metazoa; phylum Chordata; class Actinopteri; family Pomacentridae; genus Acanthochromis; species Acanthochromis polyacanthus. Next base: position 30,773,448 of record NC_067130.1, on the reverse strand, counting down.
AAACAGCTGACCACAAACTGAAATGAGCCACTTTGGTCTTCAAGTTAAGTCCATGAGATTCTAGAGAAGTCAGCCTCATGCGTGTCAATAAACCGGCAAACGCATAAAATATGATGAATATGCAGGTGAAGCAAAAAGTCTGGATGGAGATACAGTTACCAAAATGGCTGCAAATGACTAAGTTCTATGTTTACAGTCATTAAAACACAATTTTTTGTGAAGCCCCAATACAACTTCTCATTTCCACGAATCCACACAAAGGAAGTCCCTCATGCAAAGTTTTCACACCAAATGACGGGCAGCAACAGAAAAATGCAAAGATTTCTTTCAAATCTTGCAACAGACTGACTATTTTTACTCAGTGTTAAGTGATTATGTTTGCTTTTGTGATTCTGACCAGGAAAACCCCTGGTTAGAATGAAAAAAGCCTAAATTCTCCATTAAAACCATATCAAAGCCACTTTGGGTTCCACTTCTTCAAATGGAAATTGGTGTGCATCCAGTGGCTACTAGAGTTGGTACCTTTTGCCTTTTAAAGACACCAAATAGAGGAAGCTTAATATCCTATCAGTCTTGGTGCTTGATTATTAGCCAGTTCCTTTAATCAAAGCAAAATGAGGATCGACATTGTCCAGTCGACAGTTCAGGAATTAGTCCGACTTCATCATCTATTGCAAAAAAAAAATAATAATAAATCCGAAATCGACACTTATACTACTGACATGTTGATTTAGATAAGTATTAAGCGAGACATTTTCAGGATTTCAGCAAACTGCCATCTTTTTTAAAAATCAAAAGTGGCAAAGAAATCACTGGTTAGATTACGTTTAGAGGAAACAATGTTGGTGTTAATTTTGAATGAATGAATAAAAATGAATTCCCACCTTTATGAAATACATCTGAAGCATTCAAGAGTCAAAGTTTCAAACCAGATACCCATTTAGGATCAGGTTTATGATTAACAAAAGCACTTCTTTGATTACGGTTAGAGAAAGAGCTTGGGTTGGATGACTGGTGGTAGAAGAATTCAGATCCTCTACTTATGAAAGTATTAACAGCAAACTGTGGAAATACTCCTTAGCATGTAAAAGTCCTGAATTTGAATCCGTAAGTACAAACATATCAGTACAATCAGCAAATTGTACCAAAAGTTAAAGTATTCTGCAAAAAATAAAAAAGCTTCCTCTCAGTGTTTTGATGTGATATATGATGGATCAATATTCTATGTGCATGCTGTATTTAACTGCTGTAGATGTTTAAGGTTGAGCTAATTTTCACTATTGTATATACTGTTGCATAGTTTAGTCTACAAGAACGTATCATGTTCAACTTTCTTTGAGCTGGGAAAACAGCACTACAGAGAGATTTTCCAGATGTTATCAAGAGAAAAAACTGACATTTTTGCATTTTACGGATAATCCAAGAGTTTTAAAAAATATTTATTTAATTCTAATCCTATGAGATTGTTCAAAACTCATACAGACACACTTCATCTTTGAGTTTATCAGAAAAATTCAACTTCAGAAACACTATATTTTGAGGTATATTAACTTCCAAATGTAGTTTTTCACTGAACAGGAAGGGTAGGAACAATCTGAAAAGTAACCAAAGTCTTCAGAAAATTGTAATGCAGTGAAAACCACAAGTACCTCTGAGGTGTAGTGGAGGACCTGGAATTATACCAGTACTTGAATAAATCTACTTAGTTACTCTCCGTCATTGGGCGTAACTGCGTCACACATTAAATTTGCATCTGTTAAACGTTTCCATCTTTCCAAAACAGGTTCTTGACAACCTTTAGAAAATAACTGACTTACTGTTTTTCAAACCAAAGGAAGAAACGTATTCCGTGACCAGAAAGGTCACAACTTTGCAAAGGACACACAAATAAAATATTTGAGTAAGTGTGAAAACTGCTGTTGCAAACCCATCAAGTGGAAAAACTGACTTTAGAATATTTTTGCAGGACTTCAATGACGCAAAAGGACTTAAGTGTTGAGTGTGTTCCTGTAATAACAAGTCACCCACACAAGAAAAACTGCAATAATACACAAATAAAGCCAAAATTCACTGAGAATTGAAAGTTCACTTCAAAATGAACCAGACAACGTGATTCCATCTGTACCGCAGGAGATAAAAATGAGATGTGTTTTGTGAAATGTGAATTTCATGATGCAGGCAGCTGGTTCCGGTTACAGTGATGCTTCATCTGACAGCAACACAACTGGAATGAGTCAACGGCAAACTGCTTAGATTCTCAAACTGTTTCTAATTCAGTCGATGACAAACAAACCTCAAGCTGATATCAGTGGGAAGCCGCAGAGAAGGAATTAAAACTGGTTGTGTTGATCATCTGACACCACTCAAACAGCTGTCCACTCCTAATCTGGTTATCCAGTGAAGAGTCATTCAAGAATTGGAGAACTTTTTATGTCTCACCCATCAAATTTAAAATAATCCACATACAAAACACTAGAACATGCAGTTGTTGAGCAAATGTTCTTTGTTCTGAGACCAAATCTAAAAAAAAAAAAAACTAGGAGAAAAGAATGTTTAAAAATGCCAAATAAGTCTGGAGTTCCCCAAAACATTTTCTCTTGTCCCACCCCCTGATGACCAAATTGAACCACAAATAAAACAGTTAAAATGAAACTTAAATCTCCTTTTTTGTTATTTTTCATTGATGTCTCTTGTAATTGTGGGAACATTATTATATCAACATAATATTTTAAATTATAATTATTGTGCATGGAGTGTGTGTCCCACAACAACCCTGTTAGCAGAACTTTATCTGATGGAAGAAGAAGTAAACAGTGATCAGACTAATTCTTTTGACCGTTTTCCATCAGTCAGTTTGTCCTCTTGGTCAGCAGTAACAGCTAGCTAAATATCTAGCTTCTAAAAAGATCACATTAGCATGGATTAGCAACCCTGTTACTGTGATTAGAGTAGGGTTAGCAAACAACAAACAGAACATGGACTAAAAATGCTACCATTGATGTGTAAGAGGAGCCAATCAAGCCTTTGATAGCTTATTACTTATTATTGATAAGATTTATTTTTCAAAGATTATGGAGCCAAAATATCCTCCAATTCTGGAATGACCCTTAGAGTTTCATAACCATCTTAATGAGACTTTTACATTTCTCCAGTGGTGGAAATGGAGAGTAAAATTGATATTGTACAACTATACTCATCTCCAGAGGGACAATAGACAGGAAGTGGATTTCATTTCCCCTCACTGAGTCTCACCTGTTATCTTTCTTTTTCATTCCTCTCTTCTCTCAGCTGCAAGTTTTCTGTCAGGCACTACCAGAAACTTTTTAGAAATGGGAAATGCAACATACCAGCTTCATCAGACATTGTCTCAAAAAGAAATAAGATAGAAGTGCGATACAGTCCCCCCCCCAAAAAAAACAAAAAAAACCCCAACTAAATAGGCTAAAATAAGGCTGGAATAGAACAGTAAAAAGTCATGCTGGCAATGATACTGAAGTTCTAAGCAATTTTGAACATGATAATGAAATGAAATGACATTTTGCATGTTTCATTCTGTCATTGATCACTTTTAGCCTTGATTAGACTACAGTATATTATAGTATGGCCGCATCTCATTTTCCTTCTGCTATAGGGAGAAATAAAGTGCTTTGGCATTTTTCTTCTTCTTTAAACCAATCACAAGCATCTTGGGAGCAGGTAAGTAAAGGATGAAGGATGTGGTGGAACATTTGTAAACAAGAAAGCAAGAAGTGTCATTAAAAAAGCACAAATCGTGAGTAAAAAATGCAGGACTGACTCACTACACTTTGCAATACTTCAGATGATCAGAGTTGGAGGTTACTGCTTGGAGTTTGTTGCCATTTTCCCAAAGTGAAGTCGACTTCAAACTTCAAACTTTATTTATTTGTATAGCACTTTTCATGCAGAGCAACACAAAGTGCTTCACAAGAATTAAAAACAAAGAAGACAATAAAATACAATTAAAAAAAACCAACTCTCCACCCTCCCTGCATATAGACAGCCATTCACATGCACACACCCACAGACTCACACATACACAACATGACATCATCATCATTTCGCGTTTATACCTGCATCCTACCACCACTGAGTCAGTTTACTCTTACGATAATGTTCCTCACAGAAACCCACCACAGTGACACAAATAGCCACACGATATCTGTCATTTACACGAGAACAGCAAGTGATGCACGAGGCCAAGATGCAGGCAGTTGGTCGCAGATCGCTGCATCAGTCAGCTTAGACGTGTGAGGGTGATTTTCTGGAAACGAAACAACTGCTGGCTCTTCACTCATTCTTCTAGAGGACTTTGACAGAGGACTTTCTGGTACTGCTTTGGACTGGTTTATGTCATACCTCTGGAAGGACCAAGTGCATCAGCCTGGGAAGTTCTAAGTCCCAGACACTTCCTGCCCCCCAGGGTCTGTCCTCGGTCCAAGCCTTTTCATTTTAAACATGCTCCCCTTTGGCTGTGTCATCAGCGGCCATGGAACCTCTTTCCATTGCTACGCTGATGACACACAGCTTTATCTCAGGACTGTCGAAACCCATCTGCTCCCCTGTCGTCTTCATCATCATCATCACTGACCACCTGCTTGGAAGAGACAAAGTCCTGGATCAGTCAAAACGTCCTCTAGCTAAACAGCTCCAAAACTGAAGCCATTCTTACCGGCACCCCTCATCAGCTCCAATCATCCTCCATAACAACCATCACCATTTCTGGACAAGACATTCCCCTCTCATGGGCAGTTACCAACATCGGTGTGAGACTGGACCCTCACCTGACAATCAATAACCACATCAAACATCTGAGCAAGTCTTCATTTTTCCACCTCAAAAATATCACCAAACTCCGTCCCACCCTCACCCTTTCTGATGCAGAGAAACTCGTCCACGCCTTTGTCTCCTCCAGGCTTGACCACTGCAATGCATTTCTCATCGGGATCCATAGCAAGAGCCTGCAAAAGCTCCAGTACCTTCAAAACAGCGCTGCTAGGATCCTGATGAGAGTGCAGAAGCAAGACCACATCACTAGTGCATCAATAAGAAGACATGATGAACGTTTTTGAGCGAAGGCCACATCACACCCATCTTCTGCTCACTCTCGCGCTCGTCACCCATCATTGCATTCACAGCATGCCCTGGATTATCTCAAAGAAGTCCTCTGTCACCAATAATCCACTCCAAACTTCAGCACTAATAACTGTTACCTCCTCTGCATCCCCAGAACTAAATTCCAGACCACGGGAGACAAAGCCTTCAACTCAAACGCCTCTCACATCTGGAACTCCTTCACTGACCAACTCTACAGACAGTGCATGTTTTTTTTGTTGTTTTTTTTAAAAAAAAGATCTGAAGACCTTTCTTTTTAACAAAGCTTTAAATTGGATTGAAATTTAGATTTGATATATTTACCAGCTTGTTTTTGTTTTTAACCTTTTACATCTTTAATGGAGCACTTTGAGATTTTGTTAAAAGAAAAGTGCATTACAAATAAAATCTATTATTATTATGATTATTATTAAAGCAAACAAACACAAACATCTTATGGCAGACACTTTTGAAATGAATCTGGTTGAGTTTTCTGACTACAACATAGTGGATGAGTGTACCAGGAGAATCATACGTTCTAAAGTTTTTGCCGTTTGTGGCATTTTCCAACACTTTGAGTCAAATAAAGCACATTCAACCTCCGTGTAACGACATGCAAGCAAAATGTGGCTGCATGCAGTTCAGACTTTGTTGAGATTGATAGTGAAATGTCACTAAGTCCAAACTCATTCTGACATGAAATCGACGTGTTGAGATGAAAGACAGGAAGGAGAGCAGGTTTGGGGGACGCTGTGAGGTTGTGGATTGCTCACATTATGGAAACTTGAGTCTGCTGTGAGGAAAACACCATTTCATTTGCTTGAAATCTCATTTGCTACGACTTCTGCAGCTAGAATTTTTCTGAAATGTACCAGTTTTCTGGGGCATTTTCCAACACAAATTTGCCAACAAAGTCCAACAAAGCAATAGTTTCCCACTGTGGTTAGGTTGCAGACTGTTGTGAAGAAAGTTACACATTCAACCATCCTAATCTTATGTGTGCCTGTTCATTAATGTGACTTCATGCAGTTCTAACTGTGTTGAAACTGATACTAGAATGTCAGTCAGTTTGACCAAGTAAGTTTGCTGTCAGGAGTTCTAAAGAAAAATGAGCTATTTCTGACATGAAACCGAGATGTTCAGATGCTGTCAGATTGAAGATGGAGAGGAGAGCATGTCTCAAAGAAGCTGTAAAGTTGTAAATTCGAGTTGTGACTCTTGAGAAACCATCTAATCACAGCTTTCACAGCATACATAGCACATAAAGAGGTGACCAACAACAGCTGGAGGTGCTAAGTAGTGATTCTGTTGCTCTATCCTCGATATGCATCCATAGAAATTGTCCAGTAAAGTTAAAAAAAAAAAAAGCCAAAAAGTTCCACCATACACTTGTTTTTATCCGACTTTCTCTGGTCTTTTTATAGTTGGATTCACAAACACAAACTGAGCTCTACCCCTTCGACGACAGCATGTTAACGAGAATCGTTAAAAAAGAAGCCCTCCAACAGCAGATCCAGTCAGTGGGCTGCATTATTTTGAAATTTAAATGACAGAAAACACACATCACTGCACTCTGGCTGCACATAAAGCAGAAGTTCAAACGGTGCCGTTCAAACAGTAAAGTTTATGACCTTTAATAGCACAGAGCAGTTAATAAAAAGCATGAAAGATTGTAAAAGTGGTCCACCATCCGGAGTGTTGCTTCAAACAACAGAGCAAACTGAATGCACGTTTTCCAAAATAAAAGTCTGCATTTGTTTAATATTAACATAAGAGCAGCAATAAGCACATTCTGATGTCAATACATATTAAACACTACTAGAAAACTTGCAAAAACATGAAATAATTAACCCAAGGGGCAATGTTAGCAACTGAAACTTGGTTTTCTTAGCCTGCTGAAGTAATGCAGCTGCTCAGTTAGTACCTTAGTACCTTAAATAATGTAATATTCTACACTATAATGTTGGTATGTTTGCAAAGTAGGTGTTCCTTTAGCAGCATGTTAGCAGAATGTGTTTTTTAATGCTACAAATGCTTAAAAAAATGAAAAAAAGCATCATTCATCTTATGTGTTGCTTGTGCTGGTAGCTTATTATGCATTTCTGGAGTAAATACCTGAAAAATGTCAAAGAAGGAAACATATTACATAATTTTTTCTTCTTTTGTCTGCATGTATTCTCATTGTTTAACTCCACAGAAGGAGTGTCAACATTTTATGAGATTAATGCATATTTTATTCTTACAGCCAAATATTATATTATACAAATATATTTATTTTACATATTACATTATATATATGATGCACAGATATTATATTGCACTTCTATTGCTGACTGCTCTACATCTACATCTGCTATTCCTTCCTTTTCTGCACGGACCAGTCGGTGAAAATGCTTGTGTTTCCTAGCTGATAAAATTAGCCGGTGACCGCGGTTATTTCTGTCACCCAAAAAGAAAAAGAGAAGCTGCTCTCGTCTATTTCCGTGAGAAAATAAGAACCCACTGTTGCAAACAAAAGAAAAATTCTTCATAGAGTTGAATGATGTTGTAAAAAACCTGACATTGTAACATTTTGTTTTTCACAGTAGTGTAGAGAAATTTTCAGCAGCTGACTTGCATAGATCTATCTGGAAAGAATTAATATGTCTAGAAAACAAATATATACACTGCTGTTCAAAAGTTTGGGGTCACTTAGAAATGGCATTAGGTTTGAAAGAAAATCATCTGTTTCTCAATGAAGATAACATTAAATGAATCAGAAATCCAGTCTAGACATTGTTAATGTGGTAAATGACTGTTGTAGCTGGAAACAACTTATTTTTAATGGAATATCTCCATAGGGGTACAGAGGAACATTTCCAGCAACCATCACTCCTGTGTTCTAATGCTACATTGTGTTAGCTAATGGTGTTGAAAGGCTCATCGATGATTAGAAAACCCTTGTGCATGTCAGCACATGAATAAAAGTGCGAGTTTTCAACATGAAATTGTCTGGGCGACCCCAAACTGTTGAACAGTAGTGTACATATTTTTTAAAAAGCTCCCCTCCTTCCCACATTAGCTATTTTTTTGTTTTTGCTAGCTAGGCAGCTGTGCACAGAGAAGCCTCTTGTCTCCGCTCAGTTACTGCAGTGTAGAAGCTCAGGTAAATGTGAGACCAAAAATGACTTCAAGGACAGGCTGAATCGATCATGCAATCGTAATTTTGACTGAAATATTTGCCACTATTATCACAGTCAGCTATATATCACAGGGACAGGAGGGTTGATAGGAATAAATGAGCAAACTGAGGTGGGACATTGACTTCAAAAATGCAATTTGGATCTAAATACAAGAATAAAATTTCTCTATGCTTCAAGTCTTGCTGGAGGTTATTTTGACCCTTAACACAAAAATTTGCATTACTGCTGGGTGAAATTGCAATGCAAAAGAACCTAGTTACAGACATCAGCTAGTAACAGTAGAGAACTCAAGTAACCAAAGGCGGCGCCATAACTGCTCAACTCTATCAAACCAGACACAGAATTCAAAAAGAACTGATTCAATCTGTCCACATTTTGTGGCTTTTGAATATCTTTGTATCTTGTGACTTGTAGTTAACTGCTCATGCAAAGTTTTACATGCGCAAGCTTGCACCTTCAACTCCTCAGAGCTATTTTGTAAAACAGATCTTAATCACTGAGCTGGTGCATTTTCTATGGTTAAAACAAATGGGAAGCCCAATGTAGGTCCTCCCACTTTGCAACAAACAAATCGGGGCTATGCTGAAGTGTTTTACTGTTATGCATGATGGGTATCGAAAATATTCTGTCATTGAATTATTGCGTTCTTTTTTAACTTGATGCAGTCATTTACTGAGAAGTTTGCAGACCAATTCAAGCGTCATACCAAGAGTAGTTGGGGATTACCACCTAGCACCACACTTCAACATATGATTTATTATCTCTCTGACTCCAACTATTCATCCACTGAAACCAACAAATACATTAAATGAACTGCAACAGCTCAGAAACAAGAACAAAGCTGAGGGGCTGCAGATAGTTCCACTTGCTGCATCTACTGTACCACCGTCCAGATGCTCTTTGAAAAGCCAAACAGCCCGTAATAAAGCTCACATCTTGGATAAAGCCTATAAGATGTTTGATCAGACTCACCCATGTGTTGCTGCGTCAGCTGAGTAGTTCCTCTTTGTGTGTCATCGGTGGTCTGAGCCCTGCAGAGCTCCACTTCAGCCCACTTCACTTCCTGGCCGGGCGGCTCAGAGCTGCTGTATAAAGTGTCACAACACTCTCCCTTCAACCACAAGACGAACCGGCGACAGCGCTCATTCAAACACAGACGATAGCAACAGCACAGAAAATAGCAACACTGGTCGACCTGACAGCAGAGACCTTTAAACAGACCTCCTGTGCAGCATAAACTGTTGAAAGGTGTTGCTTTGTAGGATGTCACAGGTTTGAAACTACAGTGAACAAATGCATGCATGAAGTTCCACTGTTTGTATGTGTGCAGCCAGAACTCAATAACCAACTTCTCCTTTATGCTGTGGATGGACCACTCCTTCATTTCACCAATACATCATAAACAATCACTAGTTAATCTGAAACCTCATGCTGCTGATTAAACCAGCCTTCATTGTTGTACCAAGAAAAACAACTTTAGTGCAAAGAAAAATCAAAAGAGAGAGTCCAGTGTTTTTTTACATTAGAAAATGTGTATACTCTGGAGAATAAGGCTTCATCTGTAGGTGTTCTGCTGTTTTTACAACTGTTAAATGACTGTAAAAGTCTTGACTGTGGCTCTACAAGATCATAAAGCCACTGAAATCCAAATGGTTGATCCTGTGGGGAACATTTAAGTGATCTGTGGTCATTGATTCAACCCCTAAAGCTCGTCTCTGTGTATCAAAGCTACATATTTAGATTTTTTTTCAATAAAAATAGTCACTTTTTGCTTGAACATGAGATTGATGCATCTCTATAGTTTTGTTTCCTATAGAATGCTGCAGCATGAGCACACCAGCTCACCTACAACTCTGCTGAATCACTGCAAAACTACTCTAACAGCACAATGTCAAGTTGTAATACTGGAATAATTGCATAAATTGCAGCTACAGAAAGCTTCACTCTACACATTGACAGTTTTTGTTCTCAGGTTTCTTACGTACAAAACTCTGGAAGTTTGAACTCATGTTTGAGGCTGTCATTAGCAAACTGCAGTGATTACTTTGAGCATGATTTGTCTTCCAGGATATTAAAAAAACCCTCTATGGACATGTTAACAATGGAAAACTTGATTTTCACCAGACAGCGGTCCTCAAAGTGTGACTGAAAGGACATGGACGCATGTTTTCTTCCCTCTGGTTTCCATCTGGGAGACTGGTCCGTGTTCTACGAAGCACCATTATTCTTAGGTTTAGGTTTTGTTTTCTTCGGTTAGATTTAGCTACCAAAAGTACTTTATTGTCCTGAAGAAAATGTCATGGTTTGGGTTGAAATACCACTCTTTTATTCCATTTTTGAAGCTTCTCCTCAATTTTTTTGGGTTAGCTGGGATAAGAATCATCTGATATACAGTACACTACCATTCAAAAGTTTGGGGTCATCCAGGCAATTTCATGTTGTCCATGAAAACTCTCACTTTTATTCATGTGCTAAAATGACTGCACAAGGATTTTCTAATCATCAATGAGCCTTTCAACACCATTAGCTAACACAATGTAGCATTAGAACACAGGAGTGATGGTTGCTGGAAATGTTCCTCTGTACCCCTATGGAGATATTCCAGTAAAAATCAGCTGTTTCCAGTTAGAATAGTCATTTACCACATTAACAATGTCTAGACTGGATTTCTGATTCATTTAATGTTGTCTTCATTGGAAAAAATGCTTTTCTTTCAAATATAAGGACATTTCTAAGTGACCCCAGACTTTTAAACGATAGTGTGTGATTTGTGAAAGGAGCTGAAAAGAAGCAGTACAACAATTGGTAATATGTTGATTAAAATGTATTTGTTATACATTAAAAGCGTAATCTGGAAAATGTTTGACACAAATTAACTGAAAATGAACTTTGGGTGTATAGAAATAAAATGTTTTGGGAGTCAGGGCATCATGATCATTATGTAGTTTTCCTCTTCAACAAAATTGTCAATAATTTTTAGACTCCAGCTTCTAATAGTGCAGAAGAACTTTTTGCCCTCATTTGGTTCTATTGCATGAGTGTTTTGGGGTTTTAGGCTGAGGAAAAAAGTAGTCCGAAGGCGGACTAAAGACTAAATCAAGATCACAATGACTGACGAGATAAATGCAGCTTTGATCCTTTTCCTGTCATGTTTCTTCTAGTCACGCTGGTATCAATTTACCAGACACTTTTATCCAAAGCAACGTACATCTGAGAGTAGATACAACATGAGATATGTAGGCGGGGCAGCACTAAGGACGTTGTCTAAGGGTCTTCAAAGAACAATTGCCCCTGAATGGGATTTGAACCACCAATCTTCTGTGTTAAAATCATGGGTGCAGTCACTGCGTTATCCAGCTGTTTCATGACTGTAGAATTTGTTGGATGCCCAGTTAGTTGCCAATGTCGGTTGAAAGTGATGAAATTGGTGCGGCCCAACTTAAATTCATTCAAATTTTTTCAATCCGCTAAGCTTTGGTTGTGTTTTGTTTCAAGCAGTGAGATCGGCGTTGCACCGTAATCGGAGCAGATGGTCAGATTGAACCAGATAGCAGCTCATTACAGGAGACTGAACAACAAACCACATTAACTTCCCTGCTAAAATCCCCTTCTTCTTATCTACCTCTCAGTCACGAACATACATCTTGTCTTTCCACTAAGCTCGCTGAAGAAAGTGTCAAACAGCACCGAGGGAGAGTTCACTCGGTCAAAGGTCAGGTAGAAAACTTTTCCGATGGTTCACTCATGACCTACATAAGAACTGTAACGGCAGACCCTCTTCTTTTCTTTCAATGTGCTGTCGTTGGACTAAATAAAATTAAATTTAGCTTAGTTTATCCAGAATTATGGCATTGTAGTTCAGCTAGATGGCAACACTGGAAGTTACAGCAATGGAAAGTTTCCATGGTAACATCCAAAATGTTCTGATTGGTGCAAGTTACAAGACTTTTGCAAAAGGCGAAGATCACATTGACATTTCTTTAAGGTACATAAAGAAAAAAGGTACAAATTTAACAGGAAGACTGGCTAAATTATCATTTTTCTGATATGGTAGCATCCATGGTTTTGACGGTTCTTGACAATTAACTTGAAGCCATAGCACCACCAGATAAACTGTAACCCAACCCAAATTATCCATCATATCATCCATGTTCTGTTGCATATTTTTGGCTAATTAGCTTTCTATTGACATTTTGCAACTGGTCCTGGTGCATCCAGAGCTGTTCCCAACCCAGATGAGATGCATAATCTCTCCAGAGTGTTCTCCTCAATCATTCGAATTAAAATTTCTACTTAAAGGTGACCAGGATACGTCCTGATTCATGGTTCTGCTTTTGTGTCCATTTGAGTGGAATTATGGGAATTCAACCAATGCAGAAGCTACAGAGATGCATTTGTGTGCAGCCATTTAACAAACCAGATGCCCTGAGGCGATGGTGCCATGTGGAGGTCAAGTGCTGATTGGCTGAAAGGTTGGATGAACAATGCGTGTCTTTATTAGCACCGTTTGTGGCTGCTGATGCAACAGGACTCGGTTTCACTCCACTAGGACTCCTATCTTTCAGAAAAAGCACAAACACGAACACCAACTGCCAACATTTCCGGTTGTTCCACATATTCCTGACTCTGCCCCCCTTTGGCAGCAGACAGCAACAACAGGACAGACTTCTTTTTATGTTGCACCAACACATTTTCGGCCTTCAGATGCATGAATGATCTCCATTTACTCCATTTAATGCAGCCACCCTACAGAAGCAACTCACTCCAGCTGTTTGTATTTACAATCTCATTCCTTTTTCCATTCTTTAGTCGCTACTTCGGCTTATAACCACAGGAATTTATATCGACTGGCAAATCCAAAACTTTGCATTCCGCCTCTTGGGTTATCTCAGTCTTGAATCAGCTACATTCGTTTTAATATTGGATGTTATTTGGAAAAAGTGACGCATTTAGAGTCATTCTGTCAACAGGTTATTAACATGATACCTTCAGTTTCAAAATGACAGTTGGAAAGTTGTTCATAATCACAAAACCTGTGACTAGCAACATAAAACCATGCGTCATCCACCGTGTTTGTGTTAAATCTGACTGCGCATGACTCAGTCGTGTGTCTGGATGTCGTTTTTGTCACTAAATTTAAACCTTCAGTTGTTTGACAGGAAGAGAATATTTACTGCGGCTTGTACGGTGCAATCACGCAGTCTCGGAGAGAAACCAAGTTCCACTGCAGCGTTTGTGTAGTCTGAACGTGGAAGCATTAGCCACAAGATAAACAGCACCTCCTCTGAAACCAAAAGTAGAAACACATCCTGTCTTGGTGCAGAAACTGAAGCAGATCTGCCGTCCTGTACACTCACAACAAACTCTTATTGTTCAATTGATCCCGTACGAATATTGTCAGCAAACTACCATAAAAATCAAATTAAGTTTTAAATACCTTTGCTTGAATGTGCAAACATGCGATGGTGCTGATTCTTGAGGTCAGACGAGGCATTTGCTGGGTTCCAAACCTTCTGGAGCTGCAGGGTTTAGCAGAAATTCAGAGAAAACCATCTCCACGCCCTACAGACTGGAAACCACAGCTGCTGCAGGGACATTTCAGCAATAAAAGATGCAAATTTTAGGCCAAAGTGTACTTTTAATACCCATTCAAAGTCCTAAATCTGACTGTCTTCTCAGTGAGGTATTCCGGCTACCAGTTTGCCGTTTGCAGGACAACATCAAGGATTAATTGATGAACCCCGTAAACTGTTGTGGTTTTTATCCCGTTTAATTTTAGCATCTCCACTTCAAACCCAGCTCCAGTGCATGAGTTTACAGCCAGTCATTATGCAGCTGTGCAGTAATATCTGGCTGGATGAGGCTCACCGGGTCAAAATACCCACAAAACTCTCGGTGCTGTTCAGTTCCTGCATGTTTGGGACAAAACTCTCGCTGCTGTGGTGAAGCTTTGATGGGAAAGTAAAGAGTGTGAAGGCTTGAGTCAATGTACTTTCACTCTGGGAAATTCCAAATATGCAGACATTACCTAGTTGTTTTTTTTAAACTGGGTTGTTAATTATATTCAGACAGAAACCGCAAATATAAATATATCCGACTCGTAGCAAATGATAAAAAAAATGGAAAATTAATGTTAAACACCCTATTTAAAAACGTCTTCGTTATATGTGTTGTGGCGAAACATCATTTTACTCATTTTTTAAGACAACTGGGAAACAATAGACAATATTTTGCAGCCAGTTTTATTTCAGTTGTTTAGTTTGAAATGGATCAGTTGGTAGTTTTTGGGTGATTTAAGTGTTTAATTGAATCAAGAAACCTGCATCTTCGCTTCATATTTACATAAAACTAAACATTTTTGAATTTTGGATGAATGCTAGCATCAAACATCGTTTTCCAGTGGCACCAATGGCTACGTTCACACTGCAGGGCTTAATACTCTATTCCAATTTTTTTGTGAGTTCGTTGATATTTCCAATTAAATGCGACTTGTATGTGATCTCCTGTGTGAACCTCACACGACCCAAAAGTGTCCCGCATGCGCAAAAGAGGACACAACAACAACACGCAGAGAGCTTGTTCAGTGTTTACGGAAGTAAACATGGACGCTAACAGTAGAGCATGTCTGGCCATTTAAAGGTTGTTGTCCAGCCGTAGCCAGCATATTTATAACTTAATCATTTTTAAGGAGAAGGTCAAGAAGCGGGGCAGTGGCAGCAACGTCTGTCCAGAGAACTGTGTGGGTGCGGAGTCGCAGCCAGGAGTGGTGGGATAGCGATGTGAGAGGCTTCACAGATGCAGACTTCATTCAGAATTTTCGAATGATAAGGGTGACCTTTACGTACATATGTGAGCGCCTCTTTTTAACACTCTCACGGCGGCCCGAAGACGTGTTTTGCTTGAACGCAGAATAGTGACGTTTGTCGTGTACCAATGACATATAGGTCAGATAAATGTGGCCTGGCCGTTCAGACTGAAGTCGCACGGCAAAAGATCCGATACGTATCGGAATTAGGACCACATATCCAAGTGGCCTGGGTCGCATTTGAAAAAATCGGATCTGTGTGGTTCAGACTGTCATGAAAAGATCAGATACAGGTAGCATGGGGCAAAAAAAAAAAAAAAAATCGGATTTGGGTCACTTTAGCTTGTAGTGTGAACATAGCCAGTGTTTTATTGCTGTGTGTCAGTTTCCCATGTCTTCCTATATTTAGCTGCTTTGTGCCCATTCATGCTAATTTAGATTTACTTGTGGCTATTTTGGATTCATTTTTGCAGCATTTTTCTGCCTAATCATGCTTGTATTTGTGTCTGTTTTGCATCTTTTCATATCCCATTTGTGGTAGTTTTACACCTATGTGGTATTCTTGTGCCTAACTGTCGTATTTTCTGCTTTGTGGTTGTTTATTCGTCATAGTTTTGCATCTGTTTCTTCCAAGTCATGATCATCTTTCTTTTTTTTCAAAATCAACTTAAATATTCTGCAGGGAAACACTACCATTTTACAGAGGTGGCCGAAGTTAATGCGCTTTTTTTTAAAAAATTAAAATTGTTGTATGTTAGACGACAGGTAAAGTGCTCGCCACTATTGACCCCAAAAGAGGAACTGAAAAACTGCAATCCAAGTGCAGACCAACACCAGAATTTACAGAAGTAAGTTATTTTCCAAATAATAAACACCATAAATAAATATCTAGAGGATAAAGGGCAACAGTAGAAGCAGGAAAGAGAGCATGTTGAGCTTTGGTAGCCAGAGTTTGGTGAGAATACGACAATCCTCAGCCAAATGTTTGATTCAAACCTGCTCAGGTTTTTATTATTCAGGTAACTGAAACCATGTGGCACAAAAAAAAAAGATGGACGCCACCATAAATGTTTAGTTTAACCATAGTTTAAGTTGAAACACTCATGTTGCACAGGTAAAAACACAAATAGCACCACATAGGTTATCATTTCAAACAATGCACTCATGGTTTATTCAGGATTCGTTGAAGTACTTGACTTCTATTTGTAGCAGACACATTTACATAACATTTGTCTATTCAGCATTGTGGTTGTTTTTTTTTTAAGTTGTGCTGATCTTTTTTGTTTTACCATTGCTGAGGGATCCAAATTTCTGCTGCGGTGGTCGTCTGGTTGGTTTCAGGTAAAAGTTAGCTTCAGGGCGTTTCCAGGTTTTTATCAGAGCTGCCATGTGGGCCGTACCAACTGCTGCTACTTCAAGGGGTGGATAAGCTTCGTTTAATTTAAATAATACGTGATTTGTGTTGGGTAATTAGATATATTTTGGGTTAGTCTATCATTTTTCTCTTGATTAAGTTGATCTGTTGTACAGTTTAGTGCTTTTAATTGTTGTCTGTGTTTTACGTTTCCCCTATTGTGTGTAAATGGTTCAGTCAGGAGTACATATGTGTTAATCCCCTTTGGTTCCATGTTTTTCAGGTTTGTTATGAGTTGTTAGTTTTTTATTATCAGTGCAGTTGATTTGCTGTTATTTTGTTGCTTATAACTCCAGTTCAGTTCTTATCTTTTGACTTCTTTATTGGCCTTGAATTTATTATTGGTTTTTGTAAATTTGTTTGTCCTTTTTTTCACACTTTGCAGCTTGGTCCCACACATAATGTTAACAAACAAGTCTATGCATTATGTTGGATTTAGTGCGAAACATTTGCTCAGTTTGTCTCCAGAGTTAGAGTTTGAACGTAAAAGTACACATAAATATAACATTTTAAAAACTGTCAGTATGGGCATAAACCTTTATATAACGAGCTGCTATTTAGCTACAGACAAATGTAGTAATTTGACATATATCTGTACAGAGTTTAAGAAGGCAGATAAATTACTGTATAAATAAAGTAAATGCTCTGGAAAAAAATGTAAATAAATGGCATTATTGGCAGAATAGTGAAAACAACTGTTGGATGTTAAAGTATGATCTGTATTTTATTGATGTTTTAAAAAGAGCTTTTTTGGTAAAATTATGATTTTTTTTTTAAATTACAGTGTAGTGTATAATTTCTTTAAAGTTATATATATTCAAACCACAGAGCAAGGTGCTTGTGAACAGTCCTCATGGAAAACCACAGTGATGTACGGAGGAAACGAGCTTCACCGCACTACTTCTGAAGAATTTGGTGTCATAGTTAACCTTTCTAGGTGGCTGGAGAGTTTAAAAAAACACAACAACACAAGGTGTCATTTTGAGGAGACGCTGCAGCCACAGTAGGAAAAATGCTCACGTAAAAACTGAACGATAAAGTACACACATATATACACCGCCTTTCAGAAGTTTGGGGTCATCCAGTCAATTTCATCTTTTCCATGAAAACTCACACTTTAATTCATGTGCTAACATAACTGCACAAGAGTTTTCTAATCATCAATGAGCCTTTCAACACCATTAGCTAACACAATGTAGCATTAGAACACAGGAGTGATGGTTGCTGGAAATGTTCCTCTGTACCCCTATGGAGATATTCCACTAAAAGTCAGTCGTTTCCAGATAGAATAGTCATTTACCACATTAACAATATCTAGACTGTATTACTGATTCATTTAATGTTATCTTCATTGAAAAAACTGCTTTTCTTTCAAAAGTAAGGACATTTCTAAGTGTCCTCAAACTTTTGAACGGTACTGTACTGTAGATACATTCACCAGAGACTTGATGAGGCAAAGCTGGGAAATTTTCTTATATAAAGCTGCTGCATTTTCGAAAATATGATAAAAACAAGCCCATTACTACACATAATAAACTTATTAATGATGTCTTAGTGGGCTGTGGTGATGCAGCATCATGATACATTCATGTATTTAAAAAAAAAAAAGTGGGAAAAATAGGACCAGCATCTTTAAATGCAGTCCACTAGTGAAACACCACCAACAGCTATGACCTCAATAATAAATATAAGGTACAACTATTGCATTTTTAACATCATGACAGCAAATAAAAAGGCACATTTCTTAAAAATACAATGCTGCATTGGATTGCATTAGTTGTTGCAGGTGTTCCTAATAAAGTGGCTGCTGAGTGTATACATATATATAGTAAATAAAAGGATACCAGAGAATACAAATAAAGAATCTAAATACAGTGAAAATAAGTACAGGAGTAATGGCTGGTTCCCATTTGGATGCTTCAGCTTCAGGGTTCTGATTCATTGTTAATGTTGTCCCAGCTCTACTTTTTAATCCAAAACATCAGTTTCTTTAGTACCACGTGATCATGGAGCTTTGATTTCCCACATGTGGAAGTTTGGCACATGACAGTAAATCTGACTTAGGTGTAGATGTGGATTCTGTTAGCTGAATGTTAAAATCTCCTGCGATGGGACCGAAAGCAGTCTGCACCACTAACTTCCTGTTTGGGGAGTTCTGGGGGCGCCGCTGTTGGCGTTCGGGGGTCTGTCGACTTTTACAGAAACAATATGCAAATATGTTATCGCCCGAGCGTATTCTCCAAAGATTGGCGTGTGGGAGTATCAATGCAAAGAGCGATTTGCATGTTGCAGTTTTTCTTGTGAAGTCGGGACTCTGGGGAGGCGGATGTAAGAAAGCTGTGGGCGTTTGTGCAAACATGTGGCAGGTGTGTGGGCAGGTGTGGAGACGCTGCAGGTAGGTTTCAGGTCCCTCTGTGTTCAGATAGCGATGGGAACGCTGACATTTGACAGATTGCATTTTTATTTTTAGCTACCGCCCACGGATTTAAAGACCCATACCTGCTTTTGTTTATGGTTCAGTTAAGATAAACTTCTGTTCGGTTTTGCTATAAATCTCAGTTCAAACAAAGCTTCCACTTCATGTGAGCCGCAGGAGGATGTTGGTGCGATTTCCTTTTTATTCACTTTGAATGAAAACTTCCTCTTCTGAAAGCTGCAGATAGCAAAATTCCAACAGTGTTTTCATTACTGAGTGTTTCATAGAACGAAAATGTTCTTTTCATATTTTGAGTCTGTTAACTGCATGCTTTTTTACTAACCCATGTACAAACATGATAAAGTTTGGTGTGTATGTGGAATATTGTGTGCATATTTGTATTTCTGTTGCTCAGAAATCAATAAAACTTGAATGTTGTCTCACCTCTTTGGATTCTAGTAGCTTTTTATTACGTATACTAACTTCACAGATTGATTATTTTGACTTATTTCCTACTTTTAACTACTCCTGATATCTGTCACTGCAGTTTGTTTTATTCATGTGTTTGTAAAATGTATATTTTAAAACTCATTATTATAGTTTGTAGTATTTTTTGGTGTTATTTTGTTATTTTTCTACTAATATTTGTTCATACTATCCCCTCTGTTGCCATAACAATGCAAATTTCCTCGGTTTGGGGTTAATAAAGATGTATCATATTGCATTGTTTTCTTTCACAGCAATCAAAAACATATATTTAAGATGATTAAATTAATATCTGGAGACCCAGCAGCAATCGCCAACTACTGCAGTTCCTCAAATTGCCACTAGGGGCTCCAAAAGAGAGTCAATCCCCATTAACCTCCATGTTGAAATGTCAAACTCTACAGCAGAAATAAACATGTTAACAGCCTGGAACATAAAATACTTTTGGTCTCTACATCTAATTCAGGAAAACTGCAGAGGAAATAAAGTTCTATAAAACTCACCAGTTTAAATAATATTCAGGCTTAAAGATGCCACTCCAGGACAGCAACAGTGCTGTCATATGTTGACTAACGACTTGAACTAGCGACACGTTTTGTCAAAAAACAACTTCCTACATATTGATGTCAAGATTATAATGTTTTTTATATGTATACTCTACTTTCTGCAGGCTAGAATAGTCAATAAATTATATTTTTTTCATGTTTGTGACATATTTCTTAGATATAGTCAAAGAAATTGCAGTGAAAGAACAAATTGTTGCTGCATTGATGTTAATATGACATCAAGAGATCTTTTCCACTAAGTTTTTATGCTGATAAATGTGCATGGAGCAGAAAAAAAATGAAGAATGCACTATTGTTTTTCGATTAGGAATGTAAACTTCGCTACTATGAAGTAGGTGATCTCGTTTTCGTCTTTCCTGTGCAGCTTCAGTTTACTGCTTCAATTTATTTGCAAGTTTTATTCCATATATCAACACTTCTACACCTATTTGTGCATTTAATGCTCATATTTCAAGGTGTAAAGTGTCCATTCTCTTTGTTGTTGCACTACAAATGAAGCTAATTTCATCAGACAAACTAATAAAACATTGTCAAACATCTTGCGATTATTTTTCAGATTTTCAAACAATGTGTTTTCATATATTTGACACCAAAGCAGTTGGTGTAAAAGTAGTGTAAATGTTTGTGTTGTGGCACAGTTACATCATCATTTAGAACAACAGTCAAAGGTGGATTGAAGGAAAAACATACGACCTGTTTTTGACACCGCCGTGGCCACTTTTAAGACATTTTCACACGACTTTTATGCAGTGACGTTTGAACAGGTTTCACATGTGGTTTTCAAATTTGCAATATTTTATATTTGGTGCAGACTTATTTGTGTGAAGGTCATTTCAGTGGGTGGGGGGATAGATGTTCGCTCATGTATGCATCTGTGGTTCAGTTTTTCTGTGTTTCCACTCACAGAGGATGTACGGTGCCAGAATAACCAAAGGAGCGACGACTTCCTGTGTTTGAAGAAGTGATGCAGAAGCTTTGTCATGATCTGACAGTCAACGTCTCTATCTGTCCGTCCATCTGTTCACATGTATGACGCATGAAAATTAAAATAAAGTGACCAATCATGCTACAGTTACACATACAGAATCAATCGGTTATTAAACATATTAATAATGACTGTGAACTTGAGGCTTGGTTTCAGTTACATGTTGGTCCTGTTGGCATCATTTTCAGTCGATTCTGCAGCTTTTGTGGTTCCCTTTGAAGAACTTTTTCACAATATTCTGACAAACAATCCATCTTACAACAAACTTTATAGCTGCATTGATCTGAATTCGGTTAAGTGGATGTAGATTGTGGGTATAAACCCGCAACTGGCTGCACATTCTGTGTGCTGTGTATGTGTTACCGTTTTCAGAATCCACTTCATTCTGGGAAACAACAAAAACTTCCAAGCAGCAACCTACATGCTGACAATTTCAAGTTTTTCTGAGAAGAGACAGGAAGTCCTGCTATTTTTTTCTAAGTAAATTAGCCATTTTAGTGACAGTTCTGGTCTCCCAGTGTGAAAATATTCCACCAGTTGTTATTTTAAAGGGGCACAGTTGCTGCATTCTGGGTTAGGCTCCTGCCAGTAGGATTGGTTTAAAGTAATACAAAGAAGCCAGAATGTATTTTTCCCCTCTTTCTTCTTTGCAATATGAGGCAATGAAATTGGTCAAATGGCTGCCAGTGAGCAGGAACACCAGATATATTTGAATTACTGAAGAATTTGTAGATTTGGTTGATTATTTAGAGGTCTACAGCCACAGTCTGGGCAAAAAAAGATCATGAAAGTCCATTTAATAAGAGATTACCCATCTTTAGGATCAGCATATCCACTTGGTTTGACTAACTCTGGTGATATGACCTTTTGACTTGAATTGTTCCTCTTTTTTCCACAGTGGAGTCAGCTTTACCATAAAACGATCATGTAATCATGACCACTGAGTTAGAAGCAGAGCGATTATAGTTTGAGAATTCAGTCAAAACTGTCAGTAGACTTCTGTTTATGAAAAGCGCCTCACCTATCGATAATTTAAAGAAAAACCTCAAGACATACCTGTTTTAAATGGCTTCTGCCTGCTTTTAAAGGTTTTAATATTTGAAATTTACTTTTATTTTAGAAATAGATCTTAGAAGTTGCCATCCTCTTACCTGTTATTCTATCTTCTGTTGTTTTACTGACTGATTTCATTAGTTTTATCCTGTCTTGATGTTTGCACATGAATTGCTGCTGCCTGTCTAGGAGCATGTGTGCTATATAAATAAATAAATTTAATTGGATTTGAGAAGCAGTACTGGTGAAGATACATCTTGAACTGCAGATTCCAAGATGGCGACCAGCAAGCCAAGTGGTGGCCAAAGCCAAGATCCAACAGAATAAAAGACAAGGTCAATGTCAAATAAAGGAGGAGGGTCTTTAGCAGCAGCTAAGAGTTTGTTTTTTTAAAGTCATAGCGCTTCTTATATGAAAGCTAATTGCTGTGAAGGTTCCATTACGTCAATTTCTGCACCTGGATCTCAGAACATCCAAGAAACACGGGGTTGGTCGACCTCAGTGCTCAAACTGGGTTATGAAGGTGGAAGAGTTCTGCCAAATAAAGAGGCCCCAACCCATCTAAAACCTTAGAAAACACTAAATAAAATCTTAAAATGCTTCCTGAAATGGAAAATATGCGACTGGAGAAACGGCAGAACTGGAACTTTGTCTGTCTTGTTAAAAGAAGCCTTTTGTTCCAGCTGCAGATTCATAAGAGACGACTTGTCTATACCTAGAAATGACTACAAAAAGCAGGATTTTACCCTGCATTTTTCTAGCAGCGTTGTCTCTCTGCATTGATAGCTGGAGGATAAATACACGTTTGTACTGTTTGCTGTTGCTCCAAGAGGTATTTTTAAGTCTTTTCTGAGTCCATAAAGAGCTCATTGTATTGGAGAGCCACACTATTCAGCTTCTGTTGTTTTCTGAAGCTGCATTGTTTCGCTTATTTCTTTTTTATCTCGCGGTGTGACCACTTTTGTCTTGAAACCAGCTATCGATGCAAACACCACTGGTGCTGTTCTCAGCCAGTGACTGCAAAGCTGTAATTCTGCAGCGACCATGTTATTAGACGACGCTCTTCACAAGAAAGAAACCCGAATAAAACTTCTTCTAAATCTGGATGTGGGCTATTTAATGACAGTTTATTCTACTGATGTTTCACCAGTTTGCACTATAAAGACTGAACAACAGTAAAGTTGTGTGCCTCTGTGCACATATGATAATATGTGAGCCTTGTCTTTGCACACTTGTAGCTTTGGCTTGGAACACTTTATCTGGGATTTGGACATTCCTTGCTTGCTGGTTGTGTTTTTGTCCACATTCAGCTTTGTCTCTGCACTGTTTATGGTCTGAGCTTTGGACAGTCTTTGCTTCATCTTTGAATACTTTTGACTCTGTCTTTGCACTATCTTAGCTTTCATAGTTGTTACTTTATCTTTGCACTGCTTTTTTGCATTATTTTGCCCACTATTAGCATTGTTGGACACTTTTTGCTTCGTCTTTTCTCTGTTTTTAACCTGGGATTTGGACAGCCCTTTCCTTGTCTTTGCACACTTTTTGCTTTTCGCTTTGAACACTTGACTTTGTCTTTGCACTTTTTCAGCCTGGCCTTAGGACTTTAGACCTCCTGGCCTTGTCTTCAATCATCTTTTTCTTTATTTTTGTCCACTTCTTTCCTTTTCTTACCTTGAACTTTTTGCTTTGTCTTTGTGCTGTTTTTGCCTCGTCTTTGCGCGGTTTTGGTGCATTTCTTGCCTAATTTTTGTCCACTTCCTGCGTAGTCTTTCCCTGGACTTTTTGCTTTGTGTTTGCACAGTTTTTATTTCATCTTTGCAAGGTTTTCTGCCTGGTCTTTGCATCGTGTTGGGTTTGTCTCAGCGCACTTTCACATTGTCTTTAAACAATTTTAACACAGTTTTGTCATTTCTTGCCTAGTACACTTCTTGCCTTATCTTACCTTGAACTTTTTGTTTTGTTTTTGTGCAATTTCTATTAAATGTTTGCACTGTTTTCTGCCTGGTCTTGGCACAGTTTCTGACTTGCCTTAGCAGTGTTTCTACTTTGTCTTTGCATATTTTCAGCCTGGGCTTTGGACACTCCTTACCTTGTCTTTACACACTTTTTTCTTTCTCTAATGCCAAGTTTGTGGTTTGTCTTTGCACCATTTCAGCTGGTTTTTGTCATTACTTTGTGTTTGTGCAGGTTCTTTGTGCTGGTTGGGCATATTTCTTGCCAAGCTTTTGTCCACTTCTTGCCTATCTGCCTAGTCTTTGAATAGTTTCTGCCTCGACTTTGAACACTTTTGTCTTTAGAAGATTTTGGCTTGTCTTTGCACAGTTTTGACATATTGCTTGCCCAATTTTTGCTCACTTTTTGCCCTGAACTTTTTGTTTTGCCTTTGCATGGTTTTCTACCTGGTCTGTGCATGGTTTTTGCATTGACTCTGCACTGTTTCTGCTTTGTCTTTGCGTATTTTCCCTGTGTCTTCTCACTGCTTTTCGTTGCTTAGTCTTCGCTGAGGATGTTGTCGTTTCCCTGCTAGTGACAGTAAGAATCGTCATCCCACGTTTTGTCACATCTCTGCTCCTCCTCCCACGCTTCTAACAGAGAGGAACACTCAACGCTATTATTATCCCTGACAGGAAGCAAGTTTAACCACAGCAGCGAACTGAGCCGACTCTCACTCAGTTGCTGTGTCTCTGACTCATCTCTTCCTCGCTGTTGTTTCTTTCTGCAGCTTTCAGTTTTCTAAAGCTGTTCTTGTTTCCACTCCGTCTCTCAGTGCATCCCGTGCTTCCGTCTTTCCTGCTTGCTTTGCAGCTTTTACTGTACGTGATGCTAAAGGATCTGAATTCCCCTGATTCTCTCACTTACGTATGTCTGCTGTTATCCGGCCGTGCTGCTAGTTTTGCTTTTGTTTGTTGCGGTCGAAGTTATAACTGCTTCTCAGTATTCAGCTACATGAACACAGTGGAGGTTTTGGGCTTCTCAAAGAATTTTAAAAAGGACATTTCAGAAGTTCAGCAGAAACATCTTTTCCAGTAACAGCTTCTCATAAGTGAATGTTTTCCACCAACAGTCAGGTTTAAGGCTTTGGCTAACACCTTTAACTTGTAGATTTCCATTTTAATTTATTTATGAAATGCAGAAAGAACATCTCACAGTCATTTTTTTGTCTTTACACATTTCTATGAGTTTTTGATTTGTCTTTACACAGATTCCATTTCATTTTTTGCACTCTTGTGCAGAGTTGTTCCCCTGTCTTTGTACAGTTTTTTGGATCGTTTTTGCAGAGTTATTGCCTCGTTTAGTCTCACTTTTTCCTTGTCTTGCTTTGCGCATTTTGCTTTGTCTTTGCACCATTTTCTGCCTGGTCTTTGCATATTTTTTGCTTCATTTTCACACCTTTTCTCCCTTCTTTTTGCACTGTTTTTGCTTTGTTTTTGCACACGTTTCCTGTTGTCTTTTTATGGTTTTATGCTCATTTTGTTCAGTTTTGGCTATACGCTGGCCTCCAAAGAAGCTACATTTTCCAGCTGCTGGGAATAAAGTTCCCTGTAGTCCTGATTTTTGCCCCAGTTAATTGCCACTGTGATAAAAAGGATTGTATTCTTGTTTTAGAATGCATTATTGTCTTCTCGTTTGATTTATTCCTGTGCTTTGTCTCACTTATTGTATGAAATCTTTTTTTGTCACTTCGTCATCTTTTTATTGCCAGTATGCCAGATTTCCTGTATCCCAGCGGGACTTTAATTCTCCATTTATAGTATTACTTCTCATTGTTCTTTTTTAAGTCGTCTTCCCACACATCTCTCCTCAGCACTAATGAACACAAACAAGCAGAAATGTGATGATCAGACTGACAGACACAAAGAAAAACATCACGTCAGACAAAAATTACTTCCTAAACAGTCAGAAAGTCCCCTTTTATCCCACAGAGTTAAATTCAGTGTTTTGAGTCTGAAAGATGTTCAGACAGGACAGGAAACATGAGTAAAAAAGGGAAGTTTTCATTTTGACCAAAATTAATCTTTGTGGGTGTTTTGTTTTGTTTTACAAAGAAATGTCTGATGAACAATATTCTTCCCCTTTACATGTTGTGCTTTGACTTTTTACTGGGAGCATGTAGGAGCAATAGCTGAAGAGGAGGATGCCGCTCTCTGGTGGTAAAACCGAGTATAAGACCAAAATAATGGAAATTACTAAGGGGGCTTTGGGGCAAAAAAATTAAAATCCAACTCAGAACAATGGCTCCATCTGGTAGTTAACTATAGGAACTGCAAATGAGCTGAACAAAGCTTCAGTTTTACAGCAGAAAGGCTGAAACAACTTTAACGAGAAAAGCACTCAGAGAGCGCAGACCTCCTCCAAGGATATTGACATTCCCATGGAACATTGTATTCACATACATTTATGTACGATTTAGAACATTTTGGATGACATACAAAACTATGAAGTTTTTCTCACATTTTGGACAACATACGAAAATATGACATTTTACTGAAATTTTGGACGACGTACTAAACTCTGACGTTTTTCTCACATTTTAGACCACATACCAAACTATGACGATTATGTCTCATTTTGGACAACATACTAAACTATGAGGTTTTTTCTCTCATTTTGGACAACATACCAAACTATGACGTTTTTTCCACATTTTGGACAACATACTAAACTATGAGGTTTGTTACATTTTGGACGACATACTAAACTATGAGGTTTCAGTTACATTTTGGACGACATACTAAACTATGAGGTTTCAGTTACATTTTGGACGACATACTAAACTATGACGTTTCAGTTACATTTTGGACAACATACTAAACTATGACTCAGAGAGCGCAGACCTCCACCAAGGATATTGACATTCCCATGGAACATTGTATTCACATACATTTATGTACGATTTAGAAATTGAAGTATTGTATTTTCATGGAAACATAAGACATATTTTCATGAACAATTTTATTCCATTCTTAATTAATCAACAGGGAGAGAGGAAAACAGGAAACCCATGCAGTAAAGGATCACGAGCTGGAATCAAACCTGCGTCTCTGACACAGTTCTGTTTATGAATCACCTTCTTAACCAATTGAGCTATCTGGACACCTTGCTCCAATTTGTTGGACGACATACTAACCTATGATGTTTTTGTCACATTTTGGACTACATACTAAAAAATTCAAAGTGATCCAGAATCCAGGATCCTTTCCAGATTGCCACCAAAATTAAATCAGCTCTTCCTCTTACTATAGTCTACATCCCCTGAAAATTTCATGTGAATCTGCCCAGGCGTTTTTGAGTTATCTTGCTAACAGACAGACAGACACACAAACGCCGGGTGTCACATAACCTCCTTGGGGGAGGTAATGATCTCTAGGATTTCATCTTGTACTAACTTTATTTTCTGACTTTAAACCTGATCAATACCTATAACTAAATACTGGTTTTGTATGTAAGTAAGTCTAAGTATTCAAATTTGGAGCCATCAAGGTCCCAAAAGTCACCATATATTATATTACACACCACTAAAAATAAGACTTTGCGGAATCTCCTCTTTGTCTTGTTGCAGGATTCCAACTTTATCATGTTTATTGACTTTATTGTGGCACTAAAATCCCAACAGACTCCTACATGAGTACTAATAATGAGCCTCATCACTCAAAACACAAGCAGCCATTGAGTCAATATACACCGATCTAATCAAAGTGTTTAACATGGATCCAGTTTTCACAATGCAATCAATTACTGGGAAGTCTTTGGTCCTGGTATTCATTTGGGTGTTACTTTAACACAAAGCATTCATCTAAACCCCATGGTAACGACAATCCTGGATGGTAGCAGGATAATGCACTCAGCCACACCTTAAAAACTGCTCTGGAACAGCTCGAAGAACACGACCAAGAGCTCAATGTCCCACAATTTGATTGAGCATCTGTGGGTTGTGTGGTAGTCGTTGACCCATGAAGGCCCCCCAAACAACCCAATTTGTTCTCTATTTTTTGGTTTCTATTTATTTATTTTTACTGATAGGCTATCTGGAAATAAGTAAATGGCAAATTTTAGCAACTGATATTAAGTATTTTGCTAGTGGAAGGTTAAAAATATACAGTCTATTTAAAAAATACTGCAGGTAATTTAGTAAAGTTACAGGATTTAAATATATTTTGGTTAGCTTGCAGCAGACAAAAGCGCAAATGCTGGCAAGCTAACACGCTAAATTCAAATGGTAAACAGTAAATACTAAACCTGCTAAACATCTGTATGTTGAGCTGCTAGCGTGGCTCGATACTCTTCATAATATCACACTATATAGTGATCTTTACCCCATTATTGTAGTTATATTGTTAATTAGAAGACTCAACACAGGCCATTTGCTGTAAAAACTGTCTTTTGTCCTTCTCTTTTCTCCTTCCTCGTGTCTTTTTCGCCCTCACTCGTTTCTTTCGGCTCAGATTTTTTACAAGCTCTGCTAAAACCTTTCAGGAAATGGAACAAAGCCCAACTAGAAAGGCATCAGTGATTAAAATAGTAGCTCCGTGGAGCCAGTATAGCAACAAATAAAACGGGAAAAGCCAATAAAACGCACCAAGAAAAGAGTGTTTCCTCTAATAAAACTTTTACATGCTGCGTTTCTTCTGTAAACACCATTAGAGCGTGACCGAATGAAACGTCTGTCTAGTGTTCAGGGGAAATAATCCCTGAAAAGCTTTAACTCTGCACCGCATGAAACACTTCATGATAGAAATGACACAACCATCAATTAACAGATTAATGTAGTGGAAAGTAAAGCGAGTTGAATCTGTCAGTATAATAGGTTACAGTGGGATGTTTGCAAAATCAGACACACAAACATGAACTAAATCAGTCAAAACTGACAGATATTCAGCAATATTGAGGAAAAAGCAAATCTTTGGTAATCTGTTGTCTATATACACATAAATATCCATATTTATTGTAATCCCTGCATGCATAAATTACAAAAACACAATTCTGATGTGATTTCCAAGCAATATGAATTTATTATGTGGCTGAATCTGCCTTATTTTTTAGTTATAAAGTTTTGTTTTCAGTTGCAGTTTGGCTGGGCTTTGGAAAATATCAAGTTTTAGGGTAAAATCTGACTTTTCACAACATGTTTGAAGACTTACTGCATTGGTGTCCGCCTCATCTAAAATATGATTGATTGACTAAAACAGAGCAACACTTGGAAAACAACACAATAAATGATCAGTCTATATGGATTGGGTTGAATTTGTGATACATCATGGACAAATGCAACTTGAGAGATAATACGTTTATGTCAAATTATAACTCAGAATGCTGTTTAGCTGAACAGGAACATCATTTAAATACATTCTCTTTACCTTACTGCTGTATAAACTGTCGTAAATATGACTAAATCAACATATCTAGCAAGTAAACACCAAGCGGCATCTTACAGGGCTGCAAAATGGCACTAAAATAGAATGCAAATAGCCGCAGTTCCACAAATGTCCACTAGAGGCTCCAAAAGCGAGTCGATCCCCATGGACCCCATAAACTGGGTTCTGACTAATCTTCTTATACTGGTCCTATTATCTGCCACTGGAGCTAATTTCATGCTTGCATTTGTAAGATTTCTATTTTTAAGGCTCATTATTATTGTTTTATATTTCAATATAACATTTTTTCCTCATTCTTCAAACAAACGTTTTAATGCCCCCACAATATATGTAGGATTGCAAAGCAGCAATGTCCAGGGATGAGAAAAAAATGCAAAAATGACAAAAGTTGCAGTTCCTCAAATGACCACCAGAGGCTGCCTCTGAAAGTGAGTCCATGTTACAATGTCCAACTTTACAGCACAAACAAACATATTTACAGCCTGATATGAATAAGAATTTTGGTCTCTATGGCTAGTTTCCTAATTCATGACAACTGTACAGGTGATGAATTTTTATATAACTCCTCTGATGAAACTGTATTTAAGCTTAAAATTATACGCAATTAAGGTAGTTTCAACGGTAGCCTCGGTCCTTAGCTTCAGCTCCACTGATGCTCCAACTCTTTGCTCATTTTTGGATTAATCAGGAGTTAGGAAGAGTCAGAAACTGGAAAGATGGCAACACTCAAAGCTATCATACCGAGTTTTATCCATCTTTACATACGCCTTTGGCTACGGAACTTATCAAACTATTAAAAGGAAACACAAAACAGGTGTAAACAAGTTAGAACATTTCTCTGGATGAAGAACTGCATGGATAGTTGAAATGGAAAAAATATTTGTCTTGTTAACTGGACAATTTAAAATGTAATTTAACCATCTTTAGCGGCTGCTCAAACTATATTATGCATTATTATCGTAAAACTCTTGCTATTTGTGCAGTATTTTGTTTAACTTTGAGTTTCAGTGGGTGCTACAATGGAGAACATTGCTAATCTTCCAAACGTAGAAATATTAAAACACATTTATAGAGCATTGCATGCACTAAATATGCTATTCATGGCGAATGAAGACACTGTAAATGCTGGCTGCTGCTGAAAAAAATATTTCCATTAATTCCATTTTATATCGGCAGTTCTGACGCAGTTGCGGTTGAAAGGATTAATAAAGTACGCTTTATGTTGACCAGTTTTTTCCTGTATTTTTGGATCATCCTGTTATTTACTGTGACTCTTCAACATATAGTGCAAGGTGCATGAAAAAATAACCTGTAAATCTGACTGTATTTGCTCGAGAAGGTGACTCTGAAAAGGCCTTTTTTAGCTGCAGACTTCAACATAATGTAATTACTGGTGATTTCATGCCGTAAAAGTGGCGAATTGTTGTAAAAATGTGTACACAGTGGGGTATTTTTAGCAGGAAACTGTGACCCAAAGCTCTGCTGACGACACCGAGGATCCAAGCCGCCCACTCGCATACACAAAGGTGATGCTTAAAAACACCGAGTTCATTCCAGTTAATGGAAAACATGTCAGGAGAAGGACAAAACGTGGGAAACGTGGTGAAAACAGGCCCACCGCTGCTGCTTCAATGCTGCCTTTCTTTACTGTTGATTCTCTCAAATTGGAGTTTGCTTTTCGGCTTGTTTGTGCTTCCAGCTTCACATTTTAGACGTTCTGATGGGAAAAACAATCCAAGTTTAGCTCAGAGTGGTGAAATATGTCTTCAGATCTAGAGTCCAAACCAATCAGTGTTCATGCTTCCACTGTAGGAAAACCTGCATCTGGAAAACTTCCCTTTAGAATGAAAACAGTGGGATTGGACCACATTTAGAGGTGGTTCTGATTGGTGTAAATGCACAGTTTGACCACATTACAAGAAAAAAAAGTCCAACACAAGTCAGCGCCAAAGGTTTAGAGGTCGCCCAAAAAATTTCTCATCCATCGGTGAAGCAGGATTTGGAGTTACAGGGAGGTAAAAATCAGGTTAATTCTAGGGTTTTAGAGTTACAGTGGTGCTCAGTTACAACCCAATCTCCAGAAAATTACATTCCTATATGTCTAAACTGCATTCTCAGTTGGATTTGGAAGACAATATATGTCCCGCTAGGTTACGTTTCTCTGTAACGTATCACCAATAGGCTTCAAATCAACACATAATTGTCTTCTTTTCAGCCAATCAATCATATATTAGTTGTATCCAAGAAAATGGAGGAAATCCTTAAAAATTGTAGTGAAAGAGTTGAGTTTTATCTCAAAGCAGGACATTTTTTCCTAAACCGAACCAAGTAATGTTCGTGCTGAGCCTTAACCGAGCATCTAAAATGCAAAAGTATCTAACAAAGCGGGACAGTGTGTAGTTTTTGTGTCAGAACACCAGAAGTAAATGATAAAAGAAACCAAAATTTTCATTCTTCTTTCCCACTGTCAACTTTTAAAGCAAAACTATGTCTTCCTCAAAACATAAATGAGGATTGAGTTGAAGATCACTGAGCAGATAAAGTAAAAAGTTACATAATTTGCCACTATTTGCTTGTAGTTTTGATTAAAGCACTGCTTCTTCCGATGCCAACCCAGTTTTTATGCCTGATTTCCAGCCGTTACGCTCTTCAAAGAACTTTTCATAGACTGCCTCAACCCTTTTCTTTTCCTGAAAAACTTAGATACAAGAAATACAGATTCTCAATGGAGGAAACTTCAGTCTTACCTGCTTTATTTTGTTTTTCCCTGATGACTGCAAACAGTTTCAGATCCTGCAGGTAAATCTGGACTCCTACAGCTCACCTGTTCTTCATTCTTTAATCAGGGATTCAGAGTAGAGCGTCTACGTGTTGCTTCCAACTTGGTAGTGTCTACGGATACGGGTCCGTATCCGTAGCCCACAGGCTACGGGTACGGCACTTTCCATTTGCCAGACAGATACGGACCCGTACGCGAGTCTCGCGAGTCAAGAAGCTGCTAACCACTGCAAACTGTTGAAAGGTAAGCTTAGGTTAAGGTTAGGGTTAGTGTTAGGGTCAGGTTTAGGGTCCGTACCTGTCGTACCGATGCTACGGGTCCGTACAGCTAGTGTCTACCGGGAGTCACGTGACCAGATCTCGCGTATCTGATTGGCAAATGGCAAGTGCCGTATCCGTAGTCCACAGGCTACGGGTATGGGTCCGTACCTCTAGCAACAACCTTCCAACTTCCCCCATGTGATTCTGGTCTTGGTTGATTTCAAGTCACTGAAAAGAGATCTTTGGGAAAAAGTGATGATTCGAGATTATTTTGTTCAGCCATCTCTGATCTCCTTTGAAACTCTTTATCATCAACTATGGACATTTAAAATGGTATCTGGTAAATTTAAAATAAAAAGTTGAACTACTCCAAGGCTCCAAGGCTCCAAGGCTTCAAGGCTGGATTATTGGTTGTGTATTCCAATTTCACTTTGGACGAAAATGCACAACTTTTGGTTAAAAAAGAAGGTTTGAACTTGTGGAGGTCTTGAAGGAAATGAAAAAGCTTTAAGCCTTTATTCTTACTACCTACTTTTAGCTAACCTGTGAAGCTCTCTTGGCCATTTCAACTTTAATATGTTTACTTTTAACCTGTCACATATAAAGCAGCAGAAAGATTTGATATAGTGTACCAGTACATTCTGTTCATTACAGATTAAAAAAATAAATAAAAAATTAAATTAAATAAAAAAAATTCCAGTTATTTTTTGCAGAGTTTCCTGGCTGTGTTAAATCACAGATGATAAACAGTAAAGTCATAGAAAAAATGTTTAAAAAATAAAAGAAAAAAATGTCAAAAACTCTAAATGAAAATCACATTAAAAATACATAAATGAATAAATTACAAATTTTAATTAAAAAAACAAACATTGAATGAATAAATAAATAAAGTAAAAATTATTTGCCATTATTTAAAAGGAAAATAATGGTAAATTTCAAATATGAAATGAAAAGAAAAAGTCTGATTAGACAATTGAACCAACCTATGAAGATACCAAAGTTCCTTCTGTGTGATTAATGGGCATTTCTCCTATTTATGAATTAATAAATATAAATAAATAATACATAAATATAATAAATATATTATATTACTTATTTAATTTACTCCTTGATTTATGTCAGATATTCTAGAATTGAAGTTCTAATATTGTGTTTCATGATGTTCTGTGTATTTAATCTCAGTATCTGTCTGTAAGCATCGACTTCACTTGTCCTCCATTCTGAGCTCAGATCAACTCCTACAAACCCTCAACAGATAAATTCATAAAATGCATCCAGTTATTTAGCTTTTCTGAGGACAAATGACCCATTAAAGTCATTAGAATCACCCTCTGGGGAGCATGAATGTCTGTATTGAGGCTCTGGATCATAATGCTGCTGTCTTTCTGTTCTCAGCTTTTCATCCTCCACCTCCACTCCCTGCTGTTCCTTTATTCTTTTAATCCATACGGTAGCTGCTCAGAGCCAGGCTGAGGTTACTGTAGTTCATCTTCAGAGCAGATCCAGAGCGGTGCCCATGTAAGGTCACTTCCTCCCCCAGAAACAGGGCCTGAGGCTGGGCCGGCCGGCTGGGAGCTCCAGCCTCCTCCTCGGCCTGGAAGTCTGTAATTACTGCAGGAAGGTCCAACGAGGGCTGAAGTCTCTGGAGAAAACTTCCTCCAGGAGTGTTTCAAATTAATGTGTAATCACATGTTCACGCATGTTCAAAATAACATGTTTAAAAAAGAATATGTGCTCAAAAACGCCCAGCACTCGTTGTCTTTGTATCTAAAAATATATTAAACTCATTGCTGTCTGGTTGTTGTGCAATGTAGAAAATAAATGATTTTTAAATAGTTTTTAACTTTTATTCTTTACAATAATTTGCTGTTTCCCTATTTAGTTAAATTACAGATAATAGGAAGTACAACCACAGAAAATAACATATTCATTTAGATATAAAAAGTGTAAAATGGTTCCAAAAAAGGCCAACATTTGGTCAGAATATTTGTCAGAAATCTGTATTCATGTAAGTTTATTTCTTCTTTTACAATGTTTGACTGTAAAATTACACTATATTTACCATCTTTACATCAGTAAAAATCTAATTATGTTACCGATATTTGTTGTCATTTGAAAGAAAAATTACTGATAATAATGATTGAAAAATGGTAGGCAATTTATACAGTATTATTTTTTCATAATGTTATTTTTCAATTGATCCTGTGTAGTTAAATTACAGACAATAACTAATAAAATCCCCCAAAATATTCATTATTATTATTATTATTATAGTGTTGAGTGTATTTTTTATTTCTATATTGAAATCTGCAAAAATAATAATAATAATAATAATTGTTGTTGTTGTTGTTATTGTTGTTGTTGTTGTTTGAAAGAATAAATGTACACAAATATAAGGGTAAAAATGATAAATCATTTTCAAAACTGTTATTTTACACCTTTTCCTGTGTCAAGTCACCACAAAAAAATAAAAATATTTTTATTATTACGACTAAAATGTTGTGCAAGAAAACTAAGAAAGTTAATTATTATATATATATTATTTAAATCAACAAAAAATTTTATAGTTTCACAGATATTATCCATGATTTGAAAGAATAAACATTTACAAATAAGATGAAAAATGGAGAATAATTTTTAAAACTATTATTTTACACTTTTCCCATGTTTATTTAAATAATGTATAATATTTAATAAAATCAGACATATAAGATTGTTTAAAAACAGGTAGTAGTCCACATTAAAAATGAATATTTTAAATAATAATTATATTTCACCCTGAAATTATGCAGTTTTTAATTTTTTTTACTGTATTTAAATGTTTTATAGACATTTGTCATAATTTAGAAGAAAAAATATAAATATTAAATATTTTAAAAATGAGGTTTAAAAAAGATATTAAGATAATGTCTTGTAAAATTACAGAAAGTATTTATTAATTTAAAGGTTGACTGCAAAAAGAAAATCAAAACAAACAAAAAAACAATCCAAAAGCGTAAAAATGTTCCACATCAAAAAGTTTTAATTAATTCTTTTACAATATTTCACCACAAAATTACATTTTTTTCACAGTGTTTAAATCTGATAAATATATCATTATTTTGACAGATTTTTGCTGTTGTTTCTACAGTTTTCAGACATTACAGTATTCTTCAATTTTTAAATGTATTTTTCTGGCCAAGATGTTGCCATATCTTTTTTTCATCGTTTTTTGGTTTGTTTATCCATTTATATTTTTACAGTGCAGGATTTTCCCTTTTTCAGCATTTTTCTGCTGCTTTACTGTAATGTTTCCACATTTCCGGTGGTGAAATCCATGGTTTAGTTTTCAGGGAAGATGTTGACTGGTTTGGTTGAATATTGAACTCGTCATAAACGTGATAAACCTGCTGAACCCCACAGAATAAAAATATCATTCTGGTAGAAATGTGCTGACTGTTCGGAGACACGGTTCAGCTTTTAAACCGGTCCGCGGTCGATGACGGAGCAGCTGAAGCTCAGTGACGCTTTCAAAGATCTGAAAGAGTAGAAACCTCCCAAACCTGGGGATGTACAGAAACCAGCAGCTGAGTCAGTCCACAACTGTATCAGAGGTTTTACTGTCATTTCCCACAAGTTTCATTCAGTCTGAAGTCCACAGAAAACAAGAGAAAACACTCAGAATTACAGACCGGCATGGTTTGATAAATATAGTGTTGAGAAACAATCGTGTGAAAAAAAAACACTAAAATAAATTTTCTGTAATTTATTCAACAACAAAACAAAACATAGAATTTGCATCGAAAACTGGTCGTCTTCCAGTCTTATTTCCAATAATTTAGAGACAACCTTTATTCCAAAAGCCTGAAGAGCTCTTTAAATGTTGGCATGATGACACCAAACAGATTGGAGCAGATTTTAGATATCTGAGGTTTAAATATGTTACGGATTCAGTGAGGCTCAAACGCAGGAAGGAGATCAAGACAACATGAGTTCAAAGATTTAGCACAAGATTTATTTTACAAATTTCTTGCGGTATACAAAAACTACAAAACAAAACCGGAAGACTACAACCGGAACTGACGGAAATAAATCGCGACTCAGAAGTATTACCGCTAGAAGAGTTCCCCTAGTGGGCAGGTGGTGAACTAAACACAACAGCTGATCCACTGTTGGTAACACCAAGGTAGGAATAATCAGAATTAACAAAACGACAAATTCAGAGATGGATCAATTTAGTGAATCAAGAACCAGACATAAACTTACACTGGTAAGGCTCACAGCGACTTCTACAGCTATGCAGACATTCAAACAACGTAAATCAGACTACTCAGGGCTCTTAAAGAGTACACAAAGTACGAACGAGTGCTAGAAGACTAATCTAAAGAAAACCGGAACAAACGCACTAGTCCAGAATGCTCGTGCCAAGATATAGCGTGAATGGACGGGGGTGATTCAGAGGTGTGGAAGCCGGGTGTCAAGCTTGAGGTGAATTTGGATGTCAGGAAGATCTGGATGGCAGGCAGGAGAGGTGAGGCTGCAGACAGGCTTGGAGGTGGTGAGGGAATCCAGAGGACGGAGGAGACTGACCAGGTGAGCTCCAGGTGTGGTGTCAGAGGTAGGAGCAGCAGCCAAGGTTCTTATGATCCAGATACAGGAGCAACAGGAGAAGATGGAGGGGGAAAACACAGACAAAGTGTTACCAGGAGCACTGAGGCTTTCAGAGGCTGGAGCAAACAGTGCAAGACTGGCTGTTGGTTCTTCATGGTCCTGCGTAGAATGATGGGTGGAGTCTGAATTTACTGCAGAGAGGATGGATTCTGATTGGACCAGCTCCACCTGTTCCCGCTCTGATTGTCCACACCTGAAACCAGCCTCTATGCTGAGCTCACGTGTAGAAAACAGAAGGGAAGGGAAGTGGGAGAACCCTATCAGAGCATGCTAGAATGTAAATAAATCCTCCTGTCACTCCCTACAGAGGCTGTAATGTTTGACATGAGTTTTATGGGTTTAAATGTGCAATAAATGCAGACATTTACTGTCTTTTTATTAACTTTAATGTTGAAAATGTCAGTTTTATTTGCAATTTGAAGACATCGTTGTAAAAATGTTGCTTATGTCATGTGTTGAGGATTTCGCCTTTATCTGTACGCATGTTTCAATCAGAAAAAGTGAAAAAAAGTGAATAATTCCTGTACTTTGACTGTATAGTACATATATTCTCTCTAAAATAAATACATTTACATGTATTTATCTGCTGTTTGCCTGTAAATAGCATGACGTAAAAGCGAAAACCAAGATAAAAAAACAAAATCAGTCATTTTACTATCAGTGGAGGTGGAAGAACAACAGACAAGTTTTAATGTAATGGATGCTTTTAAGACTTGCACATGCATATAAGCAACAACTAAAACCACAATTGCTTTCAAAATTATTCCAATAAAACCATGATTTGGTAAAAATAACCTTCTTTGGGCTGAGATAATTATTCTTGAGCCATCTGGAATCTATTTTATTAACTATATTTTCAAGAATTACTCCACTTTGGTGAGTTTAAAGTATGTGTTTCCAGACAGAATAATCTTTGTAATGCAGTGTAATTCCTTTAAAATGTTTCTTTTAACTCAGTGCCAGTCAGACGTGAGATTTTTCTCCGTTTCCGATGAGAACGGTTCAGATTCTGTGTGAATTTTCTCAGAACTCCTCTGCTTGTCTTGCGTTTCCACTGGTTTGCTTCAGCGTGTCGCGGTCAGACGTGTACATTTTTACAGGATGTTTGCTGGACGAGTGACTCAAAACATGAGGTCTGCTCGAGGTCGCCTTCAGGTCCAGCGGCTCCTTCACTTCCTGCGTTATTTCAGGCCGATGCAGACACACATCGGGGCGTTTGGAGGCTTTTCTGTGGAATGAATTCCTGCGGCCACAACGAGCTGCACCGGACCATCCACGGGCTGCTGCTCCTGCATCGAATGGCGTGATTATGGCACACAAAAAATGCCAAGCCTCAACCCAAACACGCTGTAGAATGAATCCCATCGAGACCGCAGAGCATATTTTTAGTCCTCTATGATGATTTATTGTTTATGGTGTAGGTGAAGATGTTATGTAACAACTCAAAATTCAGATTTTCACTAAATTTCTCACTAAAAATCCACATATAATGGATAAAAAGAAAGCTCAAAGCACAAAAAATTAGACATTGGCGAAACTAAAGAAAGAAATTTGTGAAAGGCAACACAAAAAAGCCAGAATTGATCCATTCTTTAATGGAAAAAACATCTTTTCTAGAACAATCAAAGTACTAAATAAAGTAGAAGCAGAGACAAACTACCAATATTTTTAATTTAGAGACAAATTAAGAGACAGGAAGGTGGAATTCATTTGGTTAGTTTCGACACAGGATGGGAAGATTACATTTATGGGAAAAATAGAGCACAGTTTTAGTTGTTCAGCCTTATTATCTGTGCAGAAATTAAGATTTTAATGACCATAATGTTTTGCTTAGTGGGAATTTAAACAGTTAATTGTAGTTCTCACCCAGAAAGTTGGACTTATTATCAGCATTTCAAGTTTTGTGATATATAAATACAGTAATAAATACAGAGCAACAAAAGAGATTTCTTAAGTTATTTTTGCTGTACACGTATATAATACAGATTTTTGTTGGAATATGAGGTTGATCCAGACAATTTGTCCAACAAAATTGATCTTGTGTGGATCAGAAAGTTCAGTTCAGGATTTTAATCTGAAGTTTGATAGAACAGCAAGGGATCATGGGAGTTGCTGTCTTCATAACAGCTACCAATAAAAACCTTTCTGACAAGCAGAAATCAGGTTATATTTAAGTTCTGTGATTACACTGAACACGTAGCACGAGTGACCTTTATGTTTCTGCAACACGATAGTTCTGCTCTAATCACAGTTTATGTCCTGGCTACGTAAGTGGAACATATCCTCCTTAGAGATCCATGCTGCAAACGTAAAAATAGACCAGTCTTCTATTTATAGATTTAATGCTAGATGTGTTTGACTCTTTTACACAGAAATGGGTCATG
The DNA here is from genome assembly GCF_021347895.1 of Acanthochromis polyacanthus. Classification (NCBI taxonomy): domain Eukaryota; kingdom Metazoa; phylum Chordata; class Actinopteri; family Pomacentridae; genus Acanthochromis; species Acanthochromis polyacanthus. The sequence goes on along the minus strand of NC_067130.1, from coordinate 30,733,983 downwards.
AAGTTCTATTGTTTTTTCTAAAAAACGTATCAAACAAACAAGCTGTCTGCTGATGGTTTCTACAGGACGTCCCTAAAGCTTAGACACATAGAAAACCTCATTAACTACATTTTTTTTTTTTGCCTCCATAGATATAATATGGGTTTGTCGAAAGCAGAAAAAGTTGAACTGATATTTCTCAGTGGACGTGAAGGACGGACATATGGAAAGATAGCAGGCGGGTTTCATGAACGTCATCCAAGGAGGATTCCCCTTGGCTTTTCCATGGTAGTGAAGGTGGTTAAACAGTTTAAAGTGCTCCGGGGGCAGTTGGGAGGTTAGATGTGCGAGGAGAAGAAGTGAGCGATTATGCCACTTCAAAGCGGCCATGGACTCATTCCCCTGCAGCTTCAGATGGATTACCCCTTACCAGGGGTGGCTGGTCAATAGAGGGCGCTAGGGCACCGCCCCCTCTGTCTCACATCATGTAGACCAGGGGTCGGCAACCTTTAACACTCAAAGAGCCATTTCGACCCGTTTCCCACAGAAAAGAAAACAGCGGGAGCCGCAAAATCCTTTTGGCATTTAAAATGAAGACAACACTGCATATATCGCTTTTTTACCTCTATGCCCTTGTTAATCAGTCGTGATTAATTAATTACAAAGCCTCTAATTAGATAGATTCATTTTTTAAATTGTGTCCTACCACTAATTGTTAATTTATGTGTGGGTTCAGCTGTGGTTTTTACAGAGTCTTTGGAACCCCAGCTGCCAGCCATTTCAGCAGATGACAGAGTTGATGACGACCTGCACTGTGATCTGGTTCTCCTCGCCCTTCGACCTTCCTGATTGGGCCACCCTCCAGCTCCTCCTCCTCGGACCAATCAGAGGCAGCCAGGCACCACACCTGCAAACTATATAGCTGCCACCATGCCATTAGTCGAGGTGGCTGCTGGGTATGACCAGTCCACCCTGGTGCCTCTTCATATTGTGGCTCTGTGTATTGCTTCGGTTTGTAATGTGATGGGTGCTACAGACAAATTCGACCTTCTGTTGGCGGCTTTAGTTTAGTGTGGAGCCCTACGTCTCAGTGGAGACTGAGGCTCCAATTCGTAGTCTGCCAACTGTGTGTAGGAGCCACTTAGCATTCTGAGTATTCGTGAACTGTGCGTTCAGTATGTATCCTTATTCAGAGGCACCAGTTTTGTTTAGTTCGTTTGTACACCCTTTGTATTAGTTTTTGTTCCTGGTGGTGGGTGTTGCTCCTGTAGTTTGGTTTGGCTAGGGAGTTTAGTTGTTTTCTTTGTGTTAGCTTAGTTACATACTCTGTTAGCCCTCGTTATGTTTTATTCCGTTCTTTGTTTTAGCAACACTCACCAGTCTTGTTTCATTGTCACTTTTATGTTCCTTTGCTACTAAGCAATAAATCCCTTAACCTAAACCAATAACACCTGCTATTTTTGTTGCATCCAGCCATCCCCTAGCGGTTGGATGTAACACTAATATTTATCTTACTTGGTTAATGTCATTTTTGCTACTGGACCTCATATGTTACATAATGTTAGCTGGAAATCAATATTTTGTGAATGTCTGTTTAACTTGTAAAATCTATTTATCTTAAACTAATAACTTTTCTCCGGTAAATCGCTGCCCTATTTTCCAAGACGACACTCCTCTGACTCTTTGACCTGCTACACTATTTACACGGGCGGACTAGGATTTGCAGTGCGTGCAGCGGTTTTTGGTCACGTGGACCAAAAGGAGCCGAGTCCTGTTGCCGTGGTATCAGATAAACACACAACATGGCCTCCACTGTATCTAGCACAGATACCAGCGAAGATGATGAAAAGAAAGACAAGGAAACCGCCTTCAAAAGTTACTAAAAAAGGATTGAAACGATGCTATATGCATCTCACAGATGTCCAGGGCGAAGACGTGCAGGACTTTACACGGACACGGTGGGAAACTTACAGAACCTGCGTTTAGGCTGTATTGGGACCATGGAAAAAGTGCCTAGAAAGTGAATTTCGCTCCACTGCGCTGGATCTACGTGGTCAATGCATTTTTTCATGGACAATACCCTTCTAGACTCTGGGTTAAAAGTTCTACTCAGAATATTTGTCCGAACTTTGTCACCAGCCAGAAATGTATCTTTATGAGAATACCCAAAAAACAAAAATCTGGTGCTGCTGTTTTTGCTTGTTTTAAGTGCTATGTTATTTGTGGCTACATAAAATCTTTATCAAATGTCATAAACACATCTACCAAACATTTGAAACAAGTATTGGTGCCTTAGTGTACACATAGGTGTACACTAAGGCACCATATTAGCTACATTTCTCACTTCAGAGTGAGAAATGTAGCTAATTTCTTGAAGGAAACGCTTCAACTTAAGTGATTTTCACCTAGCACAATGAAATATATAGTAAATTTAGCTAAAAGCTTATGTGTCATATATTAAAAATATCACAACCTACTGTGTAATGAAAGATATAAAATAAAAAATGCACACCATGGCCATAAATGGCTGAAAATCTACCGAATTGCTACCACGCCCTCCTAAATCGGAATAATGGCAAAAATGGAATAAGACAAAAAAAGAAATGCACAAAAGGTCAGAGTCTTTCACAAGTATGGTATAAAACATTTATTCAAATACGACGGTGTCTCTGAATATGAAAATATAGATTAATACACATACAAATACGTTGCAGACTCTCATACATAAGTTTGTGTGCCCTCATGGTGCGGTTGTACTGATGACCACTGATCACCCCAGTGATGGATCCTGGGGCAACAACTTCTGACTCAATGAGTATATCTTGCAATCCTGCATCAACAAATCTTTTTCCTAAAATACCTAGGAAAGACATGCATGTATGAAACTCACCTAGTCGAATCACTAGCCGCTTCATGAAATCGTCATTTTTCCAGCGGATTTGTTGAGCTTTGGCATATATATACTGACAGTCAACAGAAACTTTGAGGTATAAATGTACGCAGAATTCTACTTGTAGGGGGGTTGTAATTATTCACTGTGGATTTACTGATGATCTCGTGCCCTGGTAGTTGAGATAATGATGAGTTGTCATTTTGTCATCGTTCATTGCACATGGGTTGGTCACTTTGCAAAAGTGAACCAAATACACACCAAGCAATACTCAGTGAGTATCTGCACAATTTGAGAATGGGTTTTGAAGGCCTATATAAAGGCCCAAAAAAGGCCACCATTGTTAGTCCAGTGAACAGCATCATGCCGCGTCTATCACATGAACAACGTCTCCGGGCACTGGGTATGGTGGAGGCCGGTTTGAGCTACAGTGATGTATCCAGGCGTATGGGCTGTTCCCAACCCACAATCAGAAGCCTGGTCCAAAGCATGCGCCGACGGATTGCTGCCTGCATCCAAGCAAATGGAGGCCATACTCGGTACTGACTGTTGTGACTTTGTGTTTGGCAGGTGCCGTTTTCTTTTGTGAAATTCTTTATTTTGAAATCATTCTTGAAACTTTAGATTTTTGTTTCTGTCTGTCAATATGCTAAACAAATGATTCATATGAAGAAAATCCAGTTTCGGGCTTCAAAATAAAAATGATGTTGAAAAATATGGTCTCAAAGTTTCTATTGACTGTCAGTGTACATAAACACCACACACGAGATTGATTTTCTGTTTATACAGGGGCTCACCCTGGATTTTAATTTATACGCCAGATAGTTCATGTTTTATGGAACAGATGTGGAGCCACCGTTTCTTATTCCAACCTCAGGAATCCCATTTGCTACTTGAAAAAAATGCATGAACTGCCTTAATGCACTGACCACACTCTATTACAGGTCTTTCTTCGGTGTTGCGTCATTATTCCACTATATAAATGATATATTGATGGATGTTGGTATGTAGTTTTGGCATAATCGTGATTGGAATAAGGGACTAGTCCAGGGTTTTAGTGCGTGCTTTAAAATTGTGGAACTTGAGAGAAACACCATAAAAAGCCCAAATCGCAGCAGCACAGGCCAATATATACTTTGTAACTGGCTGAGTGAGGAGAAAGCCCTAAAAAGAGGGGTTTATCTTCTATCTCCTAACTTTTGTACTCCTAAGTTCTTGTTCTCTCACAAAGCGTTTTAGCTCTAACAGCAGCTGAGGGAAGTTAGAGGACTCCACTAAGACTTGCTCACAATCAGCCCTGGTAGCTGCTGGTAATGGAGCTGCTGAGAGAAGCAGTCATCTCGCCAACAGTGGATCACTTTCCAGTGGCCAAATGGCAGAGAGAGAAAATGCAGTTGTGGTGTGCAGATGAAATTGAATGTCTCAGCTATCTGTGAGGAGTAATAAATCCAACTTAGATGCAAAACTCTGTTCTCAGTTTACTCAACTGTATATTAAGCAGCAAGTTCAGCAGGCAGCTGACGTAGTGTTCACTTGTTGTCATGGTTACAGTGACGCTGTGCCGCTATCTCACAATGATACAGAAATTCCAACAAGTCTGTGGATCCAGACTATAAGCTGCATCACTGCCAAAATCTAATCAGCTGGTCCTTGTGTCATTTCTGATCTTCTCCGAAAATTCCATCCAAATCCATTAGTCCATTTCTGAGTATTGTTGCGAACAGTCAGAATAACAGATGGAGGAACGTACGCCAACTTCACAGACCTCCACCGTGTTTCCTGGCAGAGTAATAAATGAAACAAACGTTTTTGTTGTGTGAGTTCACACATATATCTGTTCATCGATTCAGTCGTCAACCGAAATGTTTTTGAATTGAAAAACTTTGCTTAATGTGTCAAATAATACTATTTGACTAAAACAACTTTAATTGTGATTAATTATTTGCAAAGTCTCCACTTAATTAGATAATTTTTTTCAAATCACGTCTCACAACACAATCTAGCTGCATCACAACTATGCACACAATCACCCCACAAATGATGCAGTTCTACAGTTTAATTCAGCATTATTTTTCTGAAAGTAGATACAACATGAGCTAGGAAGGATCCTCACTGGATGACTGCCCCCTGACTGGGATTTAAACCACCCATCTAAAGATAGAGGTAGAATTTCTAATCGCTGTCAAATCTTCCTTCCTTTCCAGGATAGAGGAGAATCTGACGGTTGGTTCAGACCATAGACTGTATGTAAAGATGGACGTAGCATCTGGCTCCAGAATTGAAGCCCACTCGGAAGTGTCAAAAACTTGCAATATCACGCCGTCTGCTAGGGCTGGCTCCAAAAAGCTTTTTCTCCATAGACCCCAATTCATTTTTGGAAAAAATAAAATTTGATAGACTGATTTTCTACAGCTCAGGATTTTTTCCTGTTAGTTTTCATGGTCAAAATGAGAGATCAGGTGGCCGATCTTAAAATAAATCAATACCGAATTTTAAATAAATCGTTAAAGTTGGCGGAGCCAGGGGGCGTGGCTATACTTGATAGACAGCAACAGAAGCCTCTGCTGCAAAATGTGGGCGGGATAAGAGAGTCCTCAGCCAATCCTGCCCCTAGTTGCTCTCCGGTCCAGTCTGTTTGATGACGCTTTTTACGTCACTGCCTCCAAAAAATCCAAAACGGCGACCAGGAAGTAGCAAAATCCGGGCTTCATTTTCTCGTTTCAACGGGTGACGTCACGGTTAGTTTACGCCTGGTTCAGACCAGCTCAGCGGTGGCGTCACTGCTGGACGGCTTCAGGAGGAAGTTCAGGCTGTAAAACACGCACTAACAGCAGGATTCAGTGAGTTAAAAGTGGATATTTTCAGACAGATTCTCGAAAATCCACATAGAAAAGTCATCATTTGAACAGAAAAAGCAAAGATCCTCAGCTACAAAATACTGCAGGTTGATTTCCTGTTTCAAAGAAGCTCTTCAAAGACACAAATCAAGACCAGAAAAGCTGCCTGGAGCTTCGCTTTGACCCAGACCTACTTTGAATTTCACACCTTTAAAGAGGCCGTTAAACCGTGAGATGCAGAGATGCTGTTTGTCAGGAAACTCAGCAGGAGGTTGAAGGAAACTGGAACACAAAGATCTGCTCAATTCGCATCAAAAGCCGACCGGATGAGAACATTTTACAGGTTTTGTCGACATTTGTCACATCGTGCTTCAGATATTTACAGAGCTTTAGACATGCAGATAAGTTTTTAGTTTGGGGATTTAATTAAAGTGGAGTGAAACTACTGGAACAAATAAAGAACAAGTAAACTGTCCACATCAAAATCTGTATTTTTTTAAGAACAGTAATTCATTCTTTTACCATGTTTGACCATAAAATTCCACTTTTTTTGTTTGCTTTTTTACTATATTTAAATCTGCTAAATATACGGTAAGTATTTGACAAATAATTGTCATTATGTGGAAGAAAAAATTTGTATGTTAAAGATTTGAAAAAATTAAGCATTCAAAAAAGACCTGTTCAGATAATTTCTAGTAAAATTACAGAAAAAAAATGTTAATTTACAGGTTGACTGGTAAAAGAAAAACCAACACCAGAACAGGCCAAAGCCATAAATAACGTCCACATCAAAAATCTGTATTTGTTTTTATAAATGGTAACTCTTTTACAATGTTCGACCATAAAATTATAATTTTTTCACTGTATTTAAAACTGATACATATTTAGCTATTTTACAGATATCTGTCATTATTTAGAATAAAAATCTGTACAATAAAGATTTTTTAAAAATTAATTTTTAATTTAAAAAAACTGTTAAATTAATTTCTAGCAAAATTACTGATTTTTTTATTTAAAGGTTGACAGATAAAAGAAAAAACAAATTAAAAATCAAACAAAAAGAAATCCTAAGGAACAAAACCATAAATGTTCGTATCAAAAAACGTATTTTTTTAAAATAAATGATAGCTCATTCTTTATCATTTTATCAATTTATATAATTTATCATTATTTGGAAGGAAATTATGTATATTAAAGATTTTTTTTCAAAATTAAGTAGTTTAAAAAAAATGTTCAGATAATTTCTAGTATAAAGTAGTAAATTACAGAAAAAAGAATAAAAACCAAACAAAGCAAACAAAAAATAGAAAACCAGGCCAAAACTGTAAATAATGTTCACATCATCAGAAATGTTTTACTGTATAAAATGGCACAATTTTTATGATATTTAAATGAGCTAAAATATAAATATTTTGCAGATATTTTTTGCCATTATCACAGTTTTTACAGTTTTCAAACTTTACAATATCCCACATTTTCTAATGTATTTTTCTGCCATCTTAATTTTCATTTTTTAAAAATGTTTTTAATTACTATTATTATTTTCTTTTTTAAACAGATTATTATTTTTTTTATACTTTACAGTGCAGGATTCTCCCTTTTTAAGGCTCGTACTGTTCCTGGAACAAGTCGCTGGTCTGAAATGACAGTAAGTAAAAACTACAACCAGGAATTCACAGATTAAGAATAGATGCAGCTTCTCCAGAGCTGCAGCAGGAGTTTGGGTTGAAACCCGCACACAGATCAGCGTTTTACTGCTGAATGTGGTGCGACGTGGCTTCAGCCCAATCCAAAAGTAGCTGCAGAAAAATTTACTGTTTAGTCTGCTTGGGTCCAAGTTTTTGCAGATTGATGTCAAAACACAACAGCGTCACTAAACCTCAAGCACATGCTGCAATCTTTACATAAAAAGAAAGAAAACACATCCTTCAAGTGTTCACATCCTGCTTTTATATATTAATAAATGTCTAAGTGACAACTTTAAATACATTCCTTCCTCTGGCTCGATCTCACAAAATGAAAATATGAAACAAAACCTCGTAAAACGATGCTCCAGAGGGTGTGTCACGACTTGTGGTCGGAGAATAAAGACAGAAATAAGCAGAAAAATGCAAATACCTGCACACACAATGAAGACAAACATCTAAAGGTTTGTAAAAATACTTTTTATGCATCTTCTGTGGTCATGAGGGCAATAAAGAGGAAGATTCTGCTGTCATGTGTCACTGCCCGCTTCTTATTACTAAACATTAAAAAAATCTTAAAATATCTCCACACACACACACACACACACACACACACACACACACACACACACACACACACACACACCGTACAAGGATGAGGCAGAAATTAAGGGAAACTGATGCAGAAAACATCCACTTGATACAACGACACAGCCTTAAAAAGAAATAAAATGGACTTTAAATATTGCACGGAAACTTCACGCAGCTTCAGTGAACATCTGGCACAAGCTACAGCAGAATCTAACGTTATAAATGCTGTCTGAGGTTAAAGTCGGTCCTCAAAGAGTTAAAGAAACGTGTGATTCCTCATCTGTTCAATGTTAAGACGAGCATCATCTGAACCGTCCTCAAACACCAAACAACAACTGAGTCACAACCAGGACAGCAAATTTTCTTTCATGTGATTTTTTTCCTGCACACAAGATATGAGTCTGAACTCATGACTGATGCACTCGTATAAATAATCAAATCCTGTTTTTTTCTGCATCTGTGACAGCAGCAGGAAATACGACCATATTAGACGAATGTGCCGTTTTAAAAAACGCTCTGACTCGAGCTGAAAGATGCAAAATACAGTCAGAAACATGAGTTAGCACTCAGGAATAGAGTGCAAGAGTCTAGTTTAATAAAAATGTCTTTAAACACATAATTTTGTGCTCACTGTAAAACAGAACTTGTGAAAATCTGGCAGCAAAAGTGTCAAAAAAAATGTAAAAAAGTGATTTAATAATGAAATGTTCAAAAGATGTAAAAAAAACAAAGAGAGAAAATAACAGAAAATATCAGAATAATATTGATATTTGTAGTTGATTTAAATACAATAAAAATAGTGCACATTCAGAGTAAAATTACCATTTGTAAAAATACAGGGCTTAAAGTTGAGGAAGTTAAAAAATTCAAGTGTTTCTCATTTCTAAATATACAGATTTTTTTCTTTCAAATATCATTAAATGACTCTAAAATAATGATACAGTATATATACAGTATAAGTTGTGCGAATTTACAGGTCAAACATTGTAAAACAACAAATAAGTTTTGTAAAAATATTGCTGATTTAACGTGGACATTATTTACAGTTGTTTTTTTTATATGTAAATGAATTTTTTTTTTTCCTGTGGTTTTCCCTGGTATTATCTGTAATTCAACAAAACAGAAAAAAGATCAGTAACTGTTAATTAAATATTTATCATTTAAAAAATTTAACATATATATATATTCATTTAAATAACAGCCAATGTATTTATAATAACAATAATAATAATGATAATAATAATAATAATATTAATAATAAAAATAAATCATTGTCGCTGATTTAATTGCACTAGAAATTGTGTATTTTTATGGTGAAATGCTAAAAAAAAAAAGGGCCAAATTTCCTTTTATGAAATACGGATTTTTGGTGTGGATGGTATATATTTGGTCTAATTTTGCAAATATATGAAAAATATTAAAGATTTTTTAAAATACAGTTTAAAGAAAATGGTGTGTTTTTACATTTAAACTCTGTAAAACACTGAATTGCCTATAGTTTGGTCCATTTTTATGACAGTTAATTAAAAAATGTAAATTTAAACTTTTTTCCTTTAATTTCACTGATATTGATCTGTAATTTCACAAAAAACAAGACAATCTGCCATTTAAAAGCAAAATTCTATTTAAAAGCTTTTCAAAAGAATGTCATTTTTTAGAGTGCAGACCTTCTTAATGACATAAACAGCATTAGTAGTTTTCTGCCTAAACTTAAGCAAACAGTGAGTGTGAAAATGAAACTTGCATCAATAATAAGTCAATTAAATTAATCTCAAGAGAAAAATAGCCTGCACCTCCACTTCAGCAGTGCCCTGATGAATGTGAATTAGACAAGAGACTAGAAAACAGTGACCTTCCATTTCCTGAACGCCCTTTTTAACCACAAGTCTGCACTGAGGTCAGCGTGGTCACAGAGGAAGATAAGTCAGCTGCTTTTGTTTTGTGTCGAACTAAACATAGCAAACACCCACACTGGCTCTAAAGCACCGATGAACCCGATGCCACCATTAATTACACCACAGTGACATGATGTGAACTGATAACATCCAATCTAATCGCTTGTATAACCATTTAATTTGGTCACCATCATGAATATCAGAACATGAGGTCATCCATTTGTTTGCAATTAAGCCAAAAGGTTTATTTCAGGCCATGTTTTCGTGGCTTAAAATAGGTTCTCTCGGTCACAAGGCTTAATGAAAACACGTGTATGTGTGTATGTCTGCGTGGGTTTAACAGCAGATACTGTAAATGAAGATGCGGCTGACAGCAGTAAGGTTACAAAGGGTTTGTGAGCCTGTAAAACACAAATAGAATCACTGGCTCAGAGTTCAACTCCATGCCCTGTGTGGTAAGACTGTCTGAGTGTTAGCCGTTAGCCGTGTCATCCTCAATGCACTCATGTCTGTGGAAAAAACAGCGTTGGCACCATCAGCAATGGAAGGAAGACAAACATGTTTCTGGAATCTAAAAGTTCTGGTAATTGCTGAGTCTTTGTCCAAATATGTGATGATCTGAAAACGCAAATCACTGACTGATTGAATAAAACAGGAAAGTCATTTGGAGCCATGTCAAAGCAGCTTCAGATTCAAAATCATCTGTTGTCAGTATAAAGTCCAGTTATGTTACTCCATCAGGAAGAAAACACAAGCTATCAACTGCTGCTGAGACACAGTTGGTCAGGATGGTCAGGAGTCAACCAAGAATCATCTAAAAGCAGGTCTGAATGAATGAGAAGCTGCTGGAACGCAGCTGTCAGTGTCCACAGGGTTTTACATCAACCTTAAAAGCAAGATGTCTCCCTTAAAACCCAGACGTCAACCTTAAACCAAGACATCTAACTTCATCCAAGACATCCACCTTAAACCATGACATCCACCGTAAAAACAAGATGTCCACCTTAAGACCACAATGTTCTCCTTAAAACCAAGACATAGAGCTTGAAACAAAGATGTCCACCTTTAACCATGATGTCTTTCTTTAAACCAAGACGCCAACTTTACCAAGACATCCACCTTAAACCAAGACATCCACCTTAAAAACAAGACGTCAGTCCAGTTTAAAACTAAGATGTCCACCTTAAAACATGATGTTCTTCTTAAAACCAAGATGTCCTCCTTAAAACCCACGCATCCACCTTAAACCAAGGAAGACGCAAAACGACCAAATTGAGGCACAAAATTACCAAAAAGAGGCAGAAAACAATCAAAATGATTCACAAAAGCAACAAAATGAGACATTACACAACTAAAATTTCCATCATGTGTCAACCAGAAACGGCCAAACTAGCAAGATTCCACAGATTTTCAACTTTATGTCACTCCTTAAACATATTGTGTACAACTTGCTGCTGATCACATGGACAAAGAAAAGGCCTTCTGGAGGAAAGTTCTGTGGTCAGATGGAACAAAAACTGAGCAGAAATATGTTTAGAGGAGAGAAGATGAGTCCTTTAACCCTTACAAGGCCATGTTTCTGGAGAAGTACATATACTAAAACATATACTAAAACCACCTAATCCATAAAAATATCGATCAAGTCTTGCCAGGTCGCATTGTCATAGACGTTCGCCATTGTGAATTTCGGCCGGCACGGGTGTGCTATTACGGTACGCGGCCCCGATAAAAGCTTCGTAATTGCGGCTTTGTTATAACGGCTCACACGACTTTATTGTTTGAAATAAGCAAATTTGGGGCCAATGTTTATATCTTACCATTGGTCGACTTAAACATATGGATGTGAGCATATTTTATGTTGATTAGCAATCATAAACAAGTCACACGTGTTGAGCCAAGAATACTCGACCCCGGCTTTTTAAGGGTTAATTCCAAGAATACCAAACTTACCATCAAGCATGGTGGTGGCAGTATCATGCTCTGTGGAACTGGAGCTTCACACAAAGTAAATGGAATAAAAAGAAGGAGAATTACCTTCACATTCTTCAAGAAAACCTAAAATCCTCATCAGAAGCTTGATCTTGGACACAGTTGGGTGTTTCAATAAGACAGTGAGTCAAAAAGTGGTAATGAAATGGTTCAATCAGGCTAGATGAAGATTTTAGACTGGTCTCCCTAAAGTCCTGACAAAAACCCATCAAGAACCTGAAGAAACAAGTCTAAGTCAGAAAGACAACAAATTTGCTTGAATTCTGTTTAGATGATTCAAAGATAAACCAGAAGGTTGTGAATGGAAACCAAAAACACTTAACTCAGGTGAAAATCGTGAAAGTGCTGCATGTATGTTTTTGACCCAACAGATTTTGTTGTATTTACAGAAGATCTGTAAAAAAAAATTACAAAAAAATAAAAAATAAGAATAAAAAAGAAAAAAAATAAGAATACATGACTGCTTTTGTGAAAAATGCAGGTGATTCAATAATTCCACTGTAGAAAATAAAGAGTTGTTGGAGTTCTTAGAAACCCTGGACTACCCAGATATACTGTACGTGGTCTTTAAAATTGCATGAATAAGACTTTTGTTCACTTTCCAGGACCCTCCAATACTTAGCTGATCAGCAAATGTTGCACCTTTTTTTCATTTTCAAAGCTAGTAATTAAAAATTTGGCCTCTGCTGGAGCCATTTGGATCTGCTGGTAAAGCTATTTTGTCTTTGTCATGGCAGCTATAGTTCTGGAGATGTTGAACCCCTAAAGTACTTCCCAGGTAGGATGTTTTGTTGGGGGTAAAAATACAAAAAATCCGAGCTCTGAAAACTATTTTACTGTACTTTCCTGAACTTGCTTTTGGGTTCCAAGTGCAAATAAGTGAACTGAGACAGTGCAGTCTAGGGGAAACCCTGAATACTGTAAGGAATGACATTTCAGATGTTTGATCTAAAACCAGTGTTGTTTTAATGATTTCTTTTATTGTCCTTCCTCCACAGAACCTTTAACCGGGGTCAGCACAGAGGGGGTGGAAGACTACTGCTACATCTTGGAAGTGGTACAGTTTCCTGGATGAATAAACTGGAGGCGTCCTTCTATAGCTTGTCCTCACTGCACCTTCTTACCCAGATGTGGTCGTCTGTGGTGACTGGTGACCCTAAGGCAGGTTGCAGCTACAGCTTCAATGACATCCACCTCAAAAAGTTGGATTAAGTAAGATTATTAAATAAATCTGATACATTGACAGTGATACAGAAGTATGGGAGCCGAAATACACGGATGGTTCAATTAAAACTCCAAGAAGAACACAGAAAGGCATGAACTGGATGTAAGAACCGACAAAAAAAGACAGCATCACAACTTAATGTCTAGACAGTAAAATGATGGACCTAAAACTGAGCTTTCCAGCTGTTTCTTTTGTCACTAGTGGGATTTTACCAGTTAATGAGTGCAGTCTTGGTCTGGTGTATAACACTGCATTGCCATCCATCGTCTGCTCTCTGCTTCACAGATGGCGTCTGGAGGTTTCTGGTTCTGGGTGGTCCGATGCACCTCCTCCACTTAAACATCTTCGGGCTCCAACACATCTCCATTGTTGAGACAGATGTTGTGCAGACACTTGGAGGACATACATCTCCAGTGGCTGGTGTTTCTGCCCGTAGCTTTATCTACATTAGCGACCAACTGTTCATCCATATGGTCAACCACGAGCAGACACTACAAAAAGCAGCTAGTTCGTGACATCAGCATGAACATCTTTCATCCTGCCAGACAAACTGGCTGCTCCGTTGTAAGTTTGACCCTGTAGTTATGATAATGGGAGATTTACACAAGTATGCAGCTAAGCTAGTTAGTCTCTAACCCAGTCTCCACAAAATTACACTTCTATACAACTAAAGTACATTCTCAGCTACGTCTCTATGTTTTTCTAATCAACGTGTCTTTGCCATGTGTTATACTGTTGCTCCTTTTCAGCCAGCCAATCATATACTAGATGGGGGTGGGAAAAAAAAAAAAAAAAAAAGAAGCTTCAAACATGTAGTAAAAGGGCTGTACTTAACCCAAACCAAGACAAGTAGGTTTGGTGCCGAAACTTAACCAACCTTCGGACATGGATCAGTGCATAGCAAAACCTGATTTTTCTAAACCTAACCACAAAGTTTTTGTGCCTAAATCACATCAAAAAGTCAAAGAAAACTGAAAGTACACAACAGATAGCGAAACCAATTATGACACTGATGGTCTCTCTGTTACTGGGATTAGAGTAGGGTCAGAAACGAACAAATAAAACCTGGAATAAAAATGGTATCTCTGATGTGTACGCTGAGCCAATCAAGCCTTTGATAGATTACTGATGAATATGGAGCAAAAAATAGTATAAGACAAGGATTATTTTTCACAAATTTTGAAGCCCGAATGCCCTTCAATTCCGGAATGAGCCTTGTAGTGTTTAAATACGTGCATCTTTTCCTCAACCAATCAATCCTGCATAACATGCAGTTTCCTGTAGCTACTAATCTATTTAGCTAGACACCAATACTTACACACTTACAACAGAAATCAATGGAAAATAAACAGGAAGTTCAAGGAGATCCACCTCCCCATCTCCCGAAAGAATGTATGGTTATGCCCAAGATCTGCAATCTATCATCCAAGTCTCCAGCTGGTTTTAATTTCAAATACAAGCAAACATCCTGCTGTTCAACTCAGAAGAAATGCAGACAGTGCAAGGTGACACAATCTGATGTTCAAGTGATGATGAACAAAACTGTATTCGCTTCTGTTGTAATAAAAACAGAGAGATTCATAATTTACAATTTGCACTTAATTTCTTTAAAGTAATCCCAGTTTGTTTCCAGTACAGCTGAATGAACCCTATAATTTTCACTGCTGGATTCACTAACATGCTTCTTATATCTGCACAATACCTGCAACAAGCTGAAACTTATTTGTCAAAACTGAGCTGAAGCTTCTCCCTCACCTCAAAACAAATGACTCGGTAGTGAAATAAAAGCAGCCCTGTTCTTTTTTTCCCTCCTCTTCTTCTAGGAACTGAGCGAAACATGTAAACACACGGGAACCTCAGCCCACTCACGTTGGTTTCTGAGGGCTGGGTCGCAGCTGCTTTTGTGTTTTTCTTCTAAATCCTCTACCTTTTCTGTCTGTGTGCTGCTGCGGTCACGCGCTAACTGCCGTAACACATTTAATAGCTGCTTTGATTTATCAGGGAAATTGCAGCTGTAAAGGCCCAGGAGCCTTGAAGTTTAACAGCAAACTGCGAGGAATGAGTGAAACCTTCAAGATATAAAAAAGCAAAAGTAACAGGACACGAGTATTTCTTCTGAAACGTGCCTCTTGTAGTGACATACAAACAGCTCTATAGCGTCCGTAAATCACTGTTTTCCAGTACCACAGCTTTTGGTTCATCCTCAAAGCTCTCCTTGTCATTTTTGGCTCCTGCAGGCAGCGGTTCACTACACTGAAAATACCAAAAACACTACCGAATTCAGAAACACCACAAATAGCACAGACTACAACGGAAGCAGTACTTGTGTTGTGTTTTCTGTGTTTTTGGCTTCTTTGTAAATGCCGGTTCTACAGTGTCAAACTGGGCAACTGGTGTTTCCTGAAGTTGCAGAGGGTGAGCTATCTGAAAGAGCAAATCTAAGCATTTTAGCAGATAAAGAAGCAGGGACTTCTCTTCATGTTGGTTGAGACCAAAACAGAGCTCAAAGGAGAGTAAATACTGGACTTAAAACCCAGACCTCAACCTTAAACCAAGACGTCCAGCTTAAACCATGATGTCCTCCGGTGAGTAAATACTGGACATACATTGGCCACATGAACAGAAACATAACTGTAAATCAATAGTAATGTTGTTTAGTCTCTGCTGGATGTATAAATGGGCAGGTGTTTATCATAGCAGCATAGTAGTTGATGCTTGTTTCCACTTTCCCCCAGACAAAAAGTCTCTTTAGTTGTGGCTGAATAGTCGTTTTTGGAATGTTCCTAAATCTGTGAAAATCATCTGTATGCAAGACATGATCATTAAAAGATGATGTCATGCATTCAGATTCCAGCTCAAGCAGGATGCATTTTTAGCATCCAGATATGTTTGTCTGGTTTTGCATGCAGACCCAAAAATCAGTCAGAGGTTCGGAGCTTCTAGTTTTTGAGACTAACATCCAGGAACTTGCTAAAGAACTAAATGTTCCTTCAATCCTTTGTTTTCTGTTGTTCTACTGCAGTCTTGGGGAATTGCTGGAGGAACTTTTAATAATGAAAAAGGGGTTCCTGGATACATTTTTGTAGGCCTAACAGACACTATATATCTGCATTTAGACTTAATTTTATTAACTTTACCTTTTAAATCTCAGTTTTGTTGATATTATGTACATGGCAGGACTTAAATATGCAACACATACACGACCAGTCAGAAGCTTGGACAGACCTTCTCATTTAATGGTTTTGATTTAATTATTCTGTTCATTGTAGATTAATACTGAATATGTCAAAAGAATACAAATGGGATTTTTCTGCAAACAGTAAAGTGTTAAACTTCAGTCTTAATTTTCAATATAGAAAATAATACAAATAAATACACAGCATTGAATGAGAAGGTGTGTCCAAACTTTGACTGGTCATGTATATAATACAGTCATGGCCATAAGTTTGGACACAAGTACCATGACGCTTGTGAGTCTTAGAAAATACCACAAAATTGTCACTTACAATACAGTGCACAACTCCTGAGAACTATATTAAGTTTCATATTTAAAAAAAACATCAAAAGAGTTTGGTGTCATTTTGTTATTCTTACCAAATTCGGTTGTGAAAGTACTGCATTTTTTTGTTATTTTCTTCTAATATTATGTTTTGGGAACAAAGTTGTTCCAATTGTTGGAATTTATTGATAGTATTATATCCCTTGTTGATTTGTTGACTAATTAAACTGGTGCTGTCAAAAAATATTAGTTATGTTCTGTAATAGACATCAAAACAGACATAGTAAGTCATGCTGTGTCCAAACTTATGGCCATGGCTGTAGAATATTTGTTATTTATAATGTGCTGATATGTTTGGCATTAGAAAAAAACACTGAATTAAAATGAGAACTAGAAAATTTCAGAAGAAAACTTTAATTTTCCAATGCAGCTTCTGCCAGTTGATATGTTCTGCTACAACTATACACAAGGTATAATTTACTTAAGTTCATTTTCACTTATAACTTTTTTCTGTTTTCTTTGTAAAGCAAAATCGATAAAATAATAACCTGAGGTGAAAACATGATGACAGCTCATCTGAAGTCTTTTCTTCATCACTCTTTATTGTCTGACGCACACGGTTATCCAGAAGTCCATGGAAAGAGCAGGTTACATGAGATACATCATTAAAGAGAGATTCAGCTCTTCAATCTGCAGCATTACAAAGAACCTGGACACCCAGACATCCACTTTAAAACCAAGATGTCAACCTTAAACCCAGACATTCACCTTGAAACCAAGACTTCCACATTAAAACCCAGATGTCCACCTTAAAACCAGACATCCAGCTTAAAACACAGACGTTCACCTTAAATCCAGACGTCGACCATAAACCAGACGTCAACATTAAAACAAAAAAAATATCTTAAAACCCAGATGTCAAAGTTAAAACCCAGACATCCTTCTTCAACCAAGACATCCAGTTTAGAAACAAAGTGTCCAACTTAAATCAAAATGTCCATCTTAAAACAAAGATGTTTGTCCTCAACCAAGAGGTCCATTTTAAACAGAAAACTCTTTCACTGACTCAAAAATTTCAATAAAACATTGTCATAAATGCAATTAATAATTAAGAACTTCTACGGTTTGGAAACTTTCTAGCATAATGGATTAATCAGTTATTGGTATTGTGTTAATTCTACATAAAATCAACAAAATCTGAGAAAGTTCCCCGTTGATTCTGAAAATATTCACTATATATGTATATATGTATATATATATATATATATATATATATATATATATATATATATATGTATATATATATATATATATATATATATATATATATATATATATACATATATATATGTTTCGAATTCTCACCACTATTTGCAATGGAATGTAAAAAGCCAAAGACACAGGTCAGATACAACCGAAAGAAGTAAAACAGAGAAACATGTTGAATCAGAATCAGAGAATTTATTGTCATTGCACACTTTAGTATACAACGAAATTACATTTGAGCTGCCCTGCCAATGGCAGCTCCGGCTGCTGCGCTGTAAGCGCGCCACCTGTATGTAGGAAATGAGAAAAAAAAAAGAAAAGAAGAGACATTTGGTGAGGGTGGCCGAGGGTAAAATGAAAAAAAAGGTTCATTAAACAAAATGAAGCCTCCAAGGTTGGGAAAATTCAATTTGAGAAGGAACCTGAAAAAAAAAAAACCCGCAACAGACAAAGCATAACACTAGACAAGGTTAACTGGGGTAAGGGTGAAGGGTAATGGGACGGGGAGCTCAGCTCAGTAGTCAGTCACTCATCCAGCTGCTGCTGCCATGGGTGGCGCGCTGGATGCATGGGATTCCAACCCCTGTGCGTTGCTGTTGGGAAGCTGCTGGTGGCGGCCTTGGATGGGGGGAATGGGCTTGTGTGTGCGAATGTGAGTTCAAGTGTGTGTGTGAGCGTTAGCCAGTCTCCTTCCGTCCCAGACCCCCCTGATGTCTCAGTTCGGGTGGAAGCGATAACACGGCAGGTTGCCATGGAGATGTCCTCGGATAGGCCAGACAGAAGTCAACAGGTGTCGTTGGGACAGTGGGGGGGGGGGTTTAGGAAAGCAATCTCTTGGCCGTGGAAGCTTCCAGAGGAGTTTGTTATTATTCCAGGGGCGCCGAATTGTTATCAGTATCCTTTTGTTTAGTCGAAGTAGAGGAGCATTTTCCCTCTTCCTCTGGCCGCTCTCAACTGTCAGACGTCGGCTGTGGCTAAACGCATCCTGATGGCATCCACTCTGCGACTCAAATCAACAGTCACACCAAGCAAAATTGTCTATCTTACGTTTGAGTTCGTCAATCCGATCACCAACATCCTTGATCCGTTCGTTTGCAGGGGTCAGCAGAGTTTGGACATCATTTTTCTCTGCGGTCCTCCTAATCTTCCAGAAGCTCAGGCCCACAATCAAGCCAATTGTCAGCAGGCCTGTCATCAAAAATCCGAAAATGTAGACATCTTCAACGTCCTCCACAGATAGGGGTGCCAGGCACATGATCCCTCGCCACTTCCCCCACGAATCGATCACATAGCCCGAGGCAAAACTCCCATCTGGGCAGGTGGGTTCCCCTAAACCCATGCTCTTTGTCCCGACAATCTTGTCAATCGCGTTGAGAGACCAGCTAATCAATTCCATGATCGGTGTTTCGAAGGTCCAGTGCCAATAGATCACTTCAAGACAGACGGACGAGACGAGACAAAGTATGCATCTATGCATCAAGTATGAATCTATTGATCGTGTTGATCTCTAACTGATCTGTTCTACTGCCACAGAGACTTTTACTGGTAAAATCTTCACTGTTTCCATAGTGTACATGTATGGAAACATCCTCTCGGTGAAAGTGTGATTGAAGATGTGTATGTGTGTTTCAGTATCAAGATCATAGAATGACAGTTTTCCTCTGTTACAGTCCAGATTCACTCTGATCCTCTGGAACTTCTTCTGTACTGGGAGATAAGTGGGGGGAGCTGGTGGTGACCATGAATGGTATTTACCTTCAAGGAACACGATTGTCCATAATCCAGACTCTATCTTTGTCTTCCTCTGGACAGACTCTTGTAAAACACCTAGTGCCCACAATGAACTGCCTCCAGTGTCAACATCCCAGCTGTGAGTCCCTGAGTCGAAGCCTTCAGAGCTCAGAACACCGACAGAAGGATCAAACCTCTCTGGATTATCAGGAAGCTGCTGTTCATCTCCAAATCTCACACTGGTCAGATCATCAGACAGGATGAGGTGTGGATGTGCAGTGTTTGGGTCCAGAATGAGAGGAGTGTAGGAGACCATGTCCTTCATGTTGTTCCAGATGTTAAAGCTCAGGTTGCCCACATGTTTGGCCTGGTCTATCAGAGCTCCTGGGTGAAGCTGTGGATCCTCCATCAGGAGGCAGCTCTGGACTCTTTCTGCTGCAGTCTTGTAGTTCAGCAGGAATGAGACGTCTTCAGCTCTCAGCTGCTCCTCTGTGGCTCTGACTGTGTCTGAAAGATCTGCTATCTCTCTGCTCAGAGCCTCCATCTTCTCCTTCATCATCCCAGTCTTCTGCTCCTCTTCCTCCCTCAGTGCAGCCATCCTGGCCTCCTCCTCCTTTATCAGAAACTGGTGAAGCTTCTCAAACTGCTCCTTAATCTGCCTCTCTGTGTGTCGGGCCTGGACCTTAATGTGATCTGCTGTTTGATCAAACTTCACTTTCACTTTTTCAGAAAACTTCAGCTTCTTCTTTAAGGGCTTCAGAGTTTCCTGAAGTTCCTTCTTGTGTTTTTTTACAGCTTCACTGATGGGCCTGAATCTGTGGTTGGAGTGTATTTCTGAATCTCTGCAGACGAGACACACTGGCTGCTGGTGGTCCAGACAGAAGAGTTTGAGTTTCTCAGAGTGCAAACTGCAGAGAAACTCTGAAGATCTCTGAGCTCTCTGCTGCCGGAAGGACTCACACAAATTCTTTAAAACCAAACTAACAGGTGGTTTTTCTCTTGAACATCTTGTATTACAAACTGGACAGTCGTGTGTTGGTTTCTGTCTCCACCAGGTCTTCAGACAGTCTCTACAGAAGCTGTGGCTACATGACAGAACAACAGGCTCTGTGAAGATGTCGTGACAGATGGGACAGCAGAGATCCTTGTCTGATGTGGAAGCCATTTATTGTGTGAGTGAAGCTGAAAACACAGCAGACACAGAGTCCAGTGAGTCTCTAAGTTCAGTGAAACCTGCTCTGACTCTGAGTGGTGTTTTTGATCAGACTCACCTTCAGTTTGTGGAGTTTCATCAGCTGGAAGCAGCAGTGTTGTAGCTGGATTCACTGTGAGGCAGCTGCAGCTCTGATGGTCTGAGGAAGAATCACAAAGTGTTTGCTGGTTTGTCTCAGGTGAGCCAGTTGAGGGGCGGAGCTTGAACTAACCGTTGCCTTTGCTTCGCCTGTATCTCTGGGTTGTGTTTTGTTCCAAAGAAAAAAATCATGTTCAAACAGGCAATGTCAGCTGATGCCACTAAGTTGCCAAACTAGTTGTGTTGGTTGGTGATGGAGACTTCTGGTGGTTTTGTGTTCAACAGTCTGAAAGTAAAGGTTTGATCTACACGGTGTCTTTGCGTTTTGGTTAATTTTTTTTTCTTATTTTTTTCCAGAATCAGAATCAGGAAGATTTCATTGCTAAACTTTCAAATGAGTGTGTTTTTCTTCTTTATGTCTTCTAAATGTTATTGTTTTATCTCCCTCTGTTTATTTATTTTGTACTTCCTACATCCCTTTTCTGTTCCTTCCTGTTTTATTTTGAAATTACCTTTGGGCGTTGCAGGTGTTTTGACTCTCCCTTTTGTCTGTTCCCTTCTGTTTTTATTGGCCTCATTACTGTCACCTCAGTCGTGTCTCCTTAACTAGTTATCTGTGTTTATAGCTCTACATTTTCCACTGTCTCTGGTCAGTCCAGTTCTCCTGTTCTTCGTGTACTTTTTTATGTCTTTAATTTTACTTTCATGTCCTCCAAAGGAGAAAACAAAACCATCCATCCATTCTCTATACACCGCTTTATCCTCACTAGGGTCGTGGGGGGTGGTGGAGTCTATCTCAGCTGACTTGGGTAAAGGCAGGAGACACCCTGGACAGGTCACCAGCCTGTCACAGGGCTACATATACAGACAAACAATCACATTCACATTCACACCTACGGACAATTTAGAGTGACCAATTAACCTCAGCATATTTTTGGACTGTGGGAGGAAGCCGGAGTACCGGGAGAAAACCCACACATGCACAGGGAGAACATGCAAACTCCATGCAGAAAGATCGCAGGCCCACCCAGGGATTTGAACTGGGGATCTTGTTGCTGCAAGGCAAAAGTGCTAACCAGTATACCACTGTGCAGCCCAAAAACAAAACCAGTCTCCACAAAATTAAGTTTCAATACAACTGGACGGCGTACTCTATTAGATTTCGAAAGGAGTGCAGTTCTGTTTTGAAATAAGCATCATATGTTACCTGTGATGTGGCAGACCGTTTTCCTGTTTTGACTCAATTTTTGGTTCCGTTTAGGCACCAAAACTTTGAGGTGAGGTTTAAGTTTGAAATAAGTATAATTTCAGACCCACCAAAATGACAAAGTTCAAGTAAGGAGGTATAAACCAGCAACCAGACCATCACCGAGAAGACAAAGGTTTGAATCCCAGTCTCAGAATTCAGTTTGGTTTTCTGTCATCTACTTTAGTTTTCACTCACTTTTTGGTTCAGTTTAGGCACCAAAACTACAAGGTTAAGTAGGAAAATAACATATTTTGTTCAGCAGTTAAGATGTTACAAGTTTGGTTAATATTCAGAAAAAAGTCATGGTTTGGGCTAAAATCCGACTTTTTTTTTTTTTTTTTTTTTTTTTTACTACATCTTTAAAGCTTCTACTACATTTTCTGGGTTACCATGGTGACCAGTTCTGTCCCATCTAAAATATGATTGGTTGGCAGAAAAGGAGTGACAGTGAAGTAGGAAAATATGTGAAATGTTTTGTTGCTGGAGGAACTTTTCAGCATGAAAAGGGGTTCCTGGATAATTTTTACATTTTTTGTAGACCTAAGCGTTGGCCTAACAGACATGGCACATCTGCATTTAGATTTTAGTTGATTAATTTTACTTTGTTAATCTCAGTTTTCTTGATACTATGTACATAGCAGTATTTATCTATGCAGCTGTCAGGTCTGTAGTGAGGAGGGTGGAAACGGTGAAAGAACTGGGATGGAGTGGTGGTGATTTAAAGGTTTTATTGTGAGGGAGAAGGATGATTCTGGAGAGGGATTGCTGGACCTCCCGGTCTAGGTCTTGGACTGGGGTGATGTGTTGGGATTCTTGTTGGCGATGGATCGGGTTGGGGTTCGGGACCTGGTCTTGGCTGTGGTACTGTCTTGGCGGATGCTGGACCTCCCGGTCTAGGTCTTGGACTGGGGTTCTGTGTCGGGATTCTTGTTGGCGGTGGATCGGGTTGGGGTTCGGGACCTGGTCTTGGCTGTGGTACGGTCTTGGCGGCGGTTCTGACTGCGGACCGTTGTAACCTTGTGGCAGTGGGTTGCGCTGGGCTCTGGATTTGGTCTCGGCTGTGGTAATCTCTTGGCTGTGGGTCTAGCGGGGGTTCTGGGCTTGGTCCTGGCGGGGGTATCCTCTTGGCGGTGGTTCAGACCGGTAGTGCGTGGGTTCCGAGCAGTTAGGACTAGAGAAGCAAGGAAAGGCAGAGTTACACACGGTTTTATGCAGAACAACAACTAACCTTCAGAATCCAATTTCTGAGACAACTTGGTTTGGCTGGCGTGTCACTAACTGTGAGTAGTTTGAACAACAATCCGGCGAAGAGTGGATGTGGCGACCGGCTTTTAACTGTCAGGGTGAGATGATGACGGAGTGGAGTCAGCTGCTCAGTCCAGGCTACGTGGCCAATCACCTGAGTGGCTCCAGCTGCTGCTGAAGCCACTCTGACCTGATTAATGAGGGTGAGAGAGAACCGGTACAAAACAACACAGAAACACATGGCAACGGCAGAGCCCAAAAAACATGGCATGACATCAGCAAGGAAACCCCCATAAAGGTTAAAAAGGAGTCTGTAGCCAGCAAGGCAGGACGGGAGTCATGACAGCAGCACATATACAATAAAATATTTGTTGTTTATAATATATTTACATGTCTGGCAGTAGAAACAAAGCACTGCATTAAAATAAGAACTGGAAAATATCAGAAGAAAACTTCAATTTTCCGATGTAGCTTCTGACAGTTGATATGTTCTGCTACAACTATACACAAAGTATGATTTATATTACTTAATTTTAACTTTAAATTTTTCCTTCATACATCAAAATCGAAAAAAGAAATAAGGTGAAACTGAGGTGAAAACATGACGACAGCTCATCTGAAGTCTATTCTTTGTCATTTTTTATTATTCGACACACACAGTTATCCAGAAGTCCATGGAAAGAGCAGGTTACATGAGATACATCATTAAAGACAGATTCAGCTCTTCAATCTGCAGCATTACAAAAAAACTTGAACACCCAGATGTCCTCCTTAAACTTAGATGTCAACTTTAAACCAAGACGTCCACCTTAAACCCAAAATGTCCTCCTTAAACCAAGACATCCAGTATAAAAACAACACGTTAACCTTCAACCATCTTAAAACTAAGATGTCTGCCTTCAACCAAGATGTTCACTTTAAAACCAAGGTGTCCAACTTAAACCAAGAGGTACCCCTTAAAACCCACACATCTACCTTAAACCAAGACGTCCACCTTAAAACCAAAACATCCAATTCAAACCAAGATGTTCGACTGAAAGCCAAGAAGTCCACCTCAAAACAAGATGTTCACCTTAAAACCCAGACATCCTCCTAAAAACCAAGACGTCGACTTTAAACCAAAACATCCACCTCAACCCAAGATGTCTACCTTCAACTATGACATCGTCCTAAAAGCAAAGACGTCCACTTTAAACCAAGACGTCCTCCTTAACACTAAGACATCTTCCTTCAACTAAAATGTCCACCTTAAAACCAAAATGTCCACCTTAAACAGGGAACACTTCAACTGACTCAAAAATTACAATAAAACATAGAATTTAAAGACTAAGAACTTGCTGTAAATGTAGTTAACCATTTAGAACTTTTGCTGTTTGGAAACTTCATTCAATTTCAAGAAAAGTTTATTGGATTATTCACTTATTATATGAAGGTAAAATACTGTGGGTTTTTGTTGCTTGGATTCTCACCACTATCTGCAATGGAACATAAAAAGTCAAATGCAGAGGTCAGATACAACAATGACACAGAAAGAAGTAAAACAGAGAAACATGTTGAATCTATTGATCGTGTTGATCTCTAACTGATCTGTTCTCACTGCCACAGAGACTTTTACTGGTAAAATCTTCACGGTTCTCTTGGTGTTTACGTACAGAAACATTCTCTCAGTGAAAGTGTGATTGAAGGTGTGTATGTGTGTTTTAGTATCAAGATCAGAGAACGACAGTTTTCCTCTGTTACAGTCCAGATTCACTCTGATCCTCTGGAACTTCTTCTGTACTGGGAGATCAGTGGGGGGAGCTGGTGGTGAATATGTTATGTATTTATCTTCAAGGAACACGATTGCCCATATTCCAGACTGTATCTTTGCTCTCCTCTGGACAGACTCTTGTAAAACACCTAGTGACCACTTTGGACTGTCTCCAGTGTCGACATCCCAGCTGTGAGTCCCTGAGTTGAAGCCTTCAGAGCTCAGAACACTGATGAAAAAATCAAACCTCTCTGGACTATCAGGAAGCTGCTGTTCATCGCCATATCCCACACTGGTCAGACCTTCAGACAGGATGAGGTGTGGATGTGCAGTGTTTGGGTCCAGAATGAGAGGAGTGTAGGAGACCATGTCCTTCATGTTGTTCCAGATGTTGAAGCTCAGGTTGCCCACATGTTTGGCCTGGTCTATCAGAGCTCCTGGGTGAAGCTGTGGATCCTCCATCAGGAGGCAGCTCTGGACTCTTTCTGCTGCAGTCTTGTAGTTCAGCAGGAATGAGACGTCTTCAGCTCTCAGCTGCTCCTCTGTGGCTCTGACTGTGTCTGAAAGATCTGCTGTCTCTCTGCTCAGAGCCTCCATCTTCTCCTTCATCATCCCAGTCTTCTGCTCCTCTTCCTCCCTCAGTGCAGCCATCCTGGCCTCCTCCTCCTTTATCAGAAACTGGTGAAGCTTCTCAAACTGCTCCTTAATCTGCCTCTCTGTGTGTCGGGCCTGGACCTTAATGTGTTCTGCTGTTTGATCAAACTTCACTTTGACTTTTTCAGAAAACTTCAGCTTCTCCTTTAAGGACTTCAGAGTTTCCTGAAGTTCCTCCTTTTGTTTTTTACAGCTTCATTGATGAGCCTGAATCTGTGGTTGGAGTGTATTTCTGAATCTCTGCAGACGAGACACACTGGCTGCTGGTGGTCCAGACAGAAGAGTTTGAGTTTCTCAGAGTGCAAACTGCAGAGAGACTCTGAAGATCTCTGAGCTCTCTGCTGCCGGAAGGACTCACACAAATTCTTTAAAACCAAACTAACAGGTGGTTTTTCTCTTGAACATCTTGTATTACAAACTGGACAGTCGTGTGTTGGTTTCTGTCTCCACCAGGTCTTCAGACAGTCTCTACAGAAGCTGTGGCTACATGACAGAACAACAGGCTCTGTGAAGATGTCGTGACAGATGGGGCAGCAGAGATCCTCCTCCGATGTGGAAGCCATTTATTGTGTGAGTGAAGCTGAAAACACAGCAGACACAGAGTCCAGTGAGTCTCTAAGTTCAGTGAAACCTGCTCTGACTCTGAGTGGTGTTTTTGATCAGACTCACCTTCAGTTTGTGGAGTTTCATCAGCTGGAAGCAGCAGTGTTGTAGCTGGATTCAGTGTGAGGCAGCTGCAGCTCTGATGGTCTGAGGAAGAATCACAAAGTATTTGCTGGTTTGTCTCAGGTGATCCAGGTGAGGGGTGGAGCTTCATCTGACCTTTGCCTTTGCTTCAACTGTATCTCTGGGGTGTGTTTTATTTCAAACAAATGAATCATGTTCAAACAGGAAATGTCAGCTGATGTCATTCAGTTGTCACATCAATGGCGTTGGTTGGTCATACTGACTTGTTCTGCTTTTGTGTTGAACAGTCTGAGTGTAAAGGTCTGATCTACACGGTGTCTTTAGGTTTTGGTTGTGTGTTTTTCTTCTTTTTTTTTCTTCTTTTTTTTCCAGAATCAGAATCAGGAAGATTTTATAGCTCAGCTTGGAAATGGGTTTTTCATCTCCATGTCTTCTGAATTTTAAATGTTGTATCTCCCTCTGTTCATTTATTTGTACTTCCTACGGCCTTTTTATTTTCCTTCGTGTTTTATTTTGAAATTATGTTTGTGCATTGCCTTCACCCTTTTGTCTGTTACCTTCCATTTTTATTGGCCTCATTAATGTCACCTCAGTTCTTGTCTCCTTAACTAGTTATCTGTGTTTATAGCCCTGCGTCTCCCACTGTCTTTTGTCAGTCCAGTTCTCCTGCCTGGTTCTCCTGTTCATCACATACTTTTGCATCCCTGAAAGTTTACTTTCACATCCCCCAAAAGGAGAAAACAAAACCAGTCTCCACAAAATAAAGTTTCTCCACAAGTGAATGGCATTCTCAAATACATTTTGAAGGGAGCGTAGCTCTGTTTTGAAATAAGCATCATGTGTAACCTGTGATGTGGTGAGAAGGCAGCTG
Source organism: Acanthochromis polyacanthus (assembly GCF_021347895.1). NCBI lineage: Eukaryota > Metazoa > Chordata > Actinopteri > Pomacentridae > Acanthochromis > Acanthochromis polyacanthus. Next base: position 30,706,649 of record NC_067130.1, on the reverse strand, counting down.
CTTTCCCGTTTTCAATCAATTTGTGGTTCAGTTCACGGACAAAAACTTTGATGTGAGGTTTCGGTTGATCTGTATAATCTGACAAAGTTCAAGTAAGGAGACATAAAACAGCAACCAGACCATCACCTAGAAGACAAAGGTTTGATTTGCAGTTTCAGAATTTAGTTAACCATGCCTGACGTACATCAGCGGGGTTACTGCATTCGCTTCGGAATCTGGCTGGGTAAGTATGTATGTATGTATGTGTGTGGGTGGATATGTCCGGTCAGATATCTCTGCAAGTGCTCAAGTCAGGATAATCAAACTTGGCACTGAAGATCAGTCTAAGGTCCCCTGCTCAGTTGTGGAGTTACAGGTCAGACGATCAAGTAGGAAGGGATATACGTAGGATGATCAAAATTGATGCAGAGTATCATGCATGGGCGTGGTTCTGCCCTCTACTGGGGGCTCGTCTAGTTTTGTTTGCTGTCGTCTACTTTGGTTTTCATTAACTTTTTGGTTCAGTTTAGCCACCAAAATTACAAGGTTAAGATTAGGAAATAACAATTTTTGTTCAAAACTTCAGATGCTAGAAGTTTGGTTAATACTCAGAAAAATGTCATGGTTTGGATTAAAATACAACTTTTTTTTTTTTTTTACTACATCTTTAAAGCTTCTACTACACTTTCTGGATTACCATGGTGACCAGTCCTGCACCATCTAAAATATGATTGGTTGGCTGAAAAGGAGCGACAGTGAAGCAGTAAAACATGTGAAATGTTTTGGTGCTGAAGGAACTTTTAATCATGACAAAAAGGGGTTCCAGGATAATTTTAAATTTTTTAGTAGATTTAAGTGTCGACCGAACAGACACTATACATCTTTATTTATTTTATGAATTTTATTTTTAAAATCTCAGTTTTCTTGGTATAATGCACATAGCAGTGCTTTTCTGTGCCACCATATATATTAGAATATTTGTTGTTTATAATATCTTAACATGTTTACCAGTAAAAAAAATCACTGCACAAATATAAAAACTAGAAAAATTCAGAAGAAAACTTTATTTTCCAATGCATCTTCTGTCATTTGATATGTTCTGCTACAACTATACACAAAGTATAATTTACATGAGTTCATTTTCAATCTCAAACCCTGATCAGTTCCTTTCCTCTCTGTAACAAACTTCCTGAAAACTGCAGGTCTGCTGAAACTCTCAGCTCCTTTAAATCAAGGATAAAGACTTATTATTTACTGCTGCCTTTGGTTAATGACTGTCTTAATACCAGCACTGAAGTGTCACTTTTAAATGAATTTAATTCAATCTCTCTTTTAGAATCCGTTTTAATTTCTTTGAGTTTATTATCATAAAATGTCATGTTGATTTTATTGCTTTAATTATGTTTCATTTCTCTCATTTTAATGTCTAAAATCATCTTCGTATTAGATTCCTTTTCCATTGTAAAGCACTTTGAATTGCCTTGTGTATAAATTGTGCTTTATAAATAAACTTACCTTGTCTCTAATATCTCCGAGCTTTTACTTTGAAAGTGCAGCATACTTCACAGAATTCTGTTTCCTCCCTGTAAATACAAATGTTTCTTGTGGGCTACTGAATTGAGACTTTTTTCTTCTTTCTTTGTAAATCAAAGTCGACAAAATAAGATGTGAAACTGAGGTGAAAACATGACGACAGCTCATCTGAAGTCTTTTCTTCATCACTTTTTATTATCTGACACACAGTTATCCAGAAGTCCATGGAAAGAGCAGGTTACATGAGATACATCATTAAAGACAGGTTCAGCTCTTCAATCTTCAGCATTATAAAAAACTTGAACACCCAGATGTCCACCTTAAATCAAGATGTCCACCTTAAAACCAATACATCCACCTAAAACAAAAAACACTTGAACTGACTCAAAAATGTCAGTAAAACATAAAATTTAAACATGGAGAACTTGTCATAAGTCTGATTAAACATTAATCCTTTTCACTGTTCTGAAACTTTACAGAATTTAATAATAATAATAATAATAATAATAACAACTTTATTTATTTAGCACTTTCAAATCAAAGTGTTTTACCGAGCAAGCAACAGATAAAATACAATAAAATGATAACAGATAAAAACAATGGCTAAGAAACTGATGAGAACAATTTCTAAGAACCTCACAGTTAGGATTCATATACAACAGAGAACAAGTGGGTCTTTAGCTTAGCTTTGAACACCTCTACTGAGCAAGCTTGTCTAATGTCAGACAGAACAGCATTCCATGAAGACGGTGCATGCAAATAAAAAGCCCACACACCGTCTGTGTTCTTTTTAACTCTTGGGACAGTCAGCAGACCTGTAGCCTGGGAGCACAAGGACCTCGCTGCTTCATATGGGACGACCAGCTCCTTTAAATATGATGGTCCAATGGCATTTACAGCTTTATATGTTGAAAGAAGTATCTTAAAATCAGCTCTGACATGAAGTGGGAGCCAATGGAGTGAGCCTAACACTGGTGAAATGTGGTCACATTTCATTGTTCCCGTCAGAATGCGGGCTGCCGCATTCCTGAACCTTCTGTAGGCTATGAAAGCTCCTCTTAGACGAGCCAGACAGGAGAGAATTACAATAATCCAATCCAGAAAACACAAATGAATGGATAAGATCCTCATCAGCCCTAAAAGACAACAAGGAGTGAATCTTAGCAATCCTCCTGAGGTGGAAGAAAGCTATTTTTGTCACCTCTCTTATGTGGGAGACAAATGTAAGAGACTGATCAATTTAAAGAACAGTTTAATTAATTAATCAATTATTGGTATTGTAGTCATTTGAACAATCAACAAAATCTGAAAAAGTTCCTCCTGATTCAGAAAATATTCACAATATGAAGTAAAATATTGGGTTTTCTTTTCCTTTGCTTGGATTCTCACCACTATCTGCAATGGAATGTAAAAAGCCAAAGAACAGAAAGTAAAATAAAACAGAGAAACATGTTGAATCTATTGATCCTGTTGATCTCTAACTGATCTGTTCTACTGCCACAGAGACTTTTACTGGTAAAATCTTCACTGTTTTCATGGTGCTCATGATTGGAAACATCCTCTCAGTGAAAGTGTGATTGAAGGTGTGTATGTGTGTTTTAGTATCAAGATCAGAGAACGACAGTTTTCCTCTGTTACAGTCCAGATTCACTCTGATCCTCTGGAACTTCTTCTGTATTGGGAGATCAGTGGAGGAATCTGGTGGTGACCATGAAGAGTATTTACCTTCATAGAACGCTATTCTCCATAATCCAGACTCTATCATTGCCTTCCTCTGGACAGACTCTTGTAAAACACCTAGTGACCACAATGAACTGTCTCCAGTGTCGACATCCCAGCTGTGAGTCCCTGAGTTGAAGCCTTCAGAGCTCAGAACACAGACACTAGGATGAAACCTCTCTGGATTATAAGGAAGCTGCTGTTTATCTCCTCTTGTGACACTGGTCAGATCATCAGACAGGATGAGGTACGGACTTGCAGTGTTTGGGTCCAGAATGAGAGGAGTGTAGGAGACCATGTCCTTTATGTTGTTCCAGATGTTGAAGCTCAGGTTGCCCACATGTTTGGCCTGGTCTATCAGAGCTCCTGGGTGAAGCTGTGGATCCTCCAGCAGGAGGCAGCTCTGGACTCCTTCTGCTGCAGTCTTGTAGTTCAGCAGGAATGAGACGTCTTCAGCTCTCAGCTGCTCCTCTGTGGCTCTGACTGTGTCTGAAAGATCTGCTATCTCTCTGCTCAGAGCCTCCATCTTCTCCTTCATCATCCCAGTCTTCTGCTCCTCTTCCTCCCTCAGTGCAGCCATCCTGGCCTCCTCCTCCTTTTTCAGAAACTGGTGAAGCTTCTCAAACTGCTCCTTAATCTGCCTCTCTGTGTGTCGGGCCTGGACCTTAATGTGTTCTGCTGTTTGATCAAACTTCATTTTGACTTTTTCAGAAAACTTCAGCTTCTTCTTTAAGGGCTTCAGAGTTTCCTGAAGTTCCTTCTTGTGTTTTTTTACAGCTGCATTGATGGGCCTGAATCTGTGGTTGGAGTGTATTTCTGAATCTCTGCAGATGAGACACACTGGCTGCTGGTGGTCCAGACAGAAGAGTTTGAGTTTCTCAGAGTGCAAACTGCAGAGATACTCTGAAGATCTCTGAGCTCTCTGCTGCCGGAAGGACTCACACAGATTCTTCAAAACCAAACTAACAGGTGGTTCTTCTCTTGAACATCTTGTACTACAAACTGGACAGTCGTGTGTTGGTTTCTGTCTCCACCAGGTCTTCAGACAGTCTCTACAGAAGCTGTGGCTACATGACAGAACAACAGGCTCTGTGAAGATGTCGTGACAGATGGGACAGCAGAGATCCTTGTCTGATGTGGAAGCCATTTATTGTGTGAGTGAAGCTGAAAACACAGCAGACACAGAGTCCAGTGAGTCTCTAAGTTCAGTGAAACCTGCTCTGACTCTGAGTGGTGTTTTGATCAGACTCACCTTCAGTTTGTGGAGTTTCATCAGCTGGAAGCAGCAGTGTTGTAGCTGGATTCAGTGTGAGGCAGCTGCAGCTCTGATGGTCTGAGGAAGAATCACAAAGTGTTTGCTGGTTTGTCTCAGGTGAGCCAGGTGAGGGGCGGAGCTTCAACAGACCATTTGCTTTGCTTCGCCTGTAACTCTGGAATGTCTTCACTTCAAAGAAATGAATCATATCTAAACAGGGAATCTCAGCTGATGTCATTTAAGTTGCCAAACTAGTTGTGTCGGTTGGTGACGGTGACTTGTTCTGGTTTTGTGTTCAAAAATCTGAAAGTAAAGGTCTGATCAACACGGTGTCTTTGGGTTTTAATTTTGTTATTTTTTTCTTCCAAAATCAGAATCAGAAAGATTTTATTTCTAAGCTTAGAAATGTGTTTTCCTTCTCTATGTCTTCAAAAATGTTATTGTTTTTTCTCCCTCTGTTCATTTATTTGTACTTCCTTTTGTCCCTTTCTGTTCCTTCCTGTTTTATTGTGAAATTACTTTTATGCGTTGCCGATGTTTTCACTTCCCCCTTTTGTCTGTTCCCTTTCATTTTTACTCACCCCATTACTGTCACCTCAGTCTTGTCTCCTCAATTAGTTATCTGTGTTTTTAAAGCCCTGAGTCTTCCACTGTCTGTCGTCTTTTGGTTCAGTTTTGGTACAAAAATTATGAGGTGAAGATTAGGTTGATCCATCAAACCTTACAAAGTTCAAGTAAGGAGGTATAAACCAGCAACCAGACCGTGACCGAGAAGAAAAGGTTTGAGTCCCAGACTCAGCATTCAGTTTCAATTTTTGTTGTGTACTTTGATTTTCACTCACTTTTTGGTTCAAAACTACAAGGTTAAGTTTAGAAAAATAACACATTTTGTTTAACACTTAAGATGTTAGAAGTTTGGTTAACACTGGGAAAAATGTCAGGGTTTGGGCTAAAATAAGATTTTTTTTTTGCTACATTGTTAAAGTTTCTACTATGTTTTGTGGGTTACCATGGTGACAAGTCCTGCCTTATCTAAAATATGATTGAATGGCTCAAAAGGAGCAACAGTGAAGCAGGACAATATGTGAAATGTTTTGTTGCTGGAGGAACTTTTCATAATGAAAAAGGAATTCCTGGATAATTTTTAAATTTTTATTTCTTTGAAGTCTTACATGTAGGCCAAACAAACTCTTTAGATCTGCATTTAGACTTTATTTTATTGATCTTACTTTTTAAATTTCAGTTGTCTAGATATCATATACCTAGCAATACTTATATATGTAACACAGACATCACACAATATGCGTTGTTTATAATATGTTCACATGTTTGGCAGTAGAAATTAAGCACTGCACTAAAATAAGAGCTGGAAAATGTCAGAAAAAAAATTCAGTTTGCCAGTGCAGCTTCTACCAGCTGATATGTTCTGCAACAACTCTACACAAGTTGTAATTTACATCAGTTCATTTTCTCGTCTCAAACCCTGATCAGCTCCTTTCATGTCTGGAACAAACTTCCAGAACACTGTAAGTCTGTTGAGCCTCTCAGCTCCTTTAAATCAAGGATAAAAACTTATTATTTACTGTTGCCTTTGATTAATGACTGACTTAATACCAGCACTGCACTTTCATTTTTAAAGTGATTTTATTTTATCTCTTTTTTATATTAATTTTTATGTATATGTTTTATTATCATACATTTTCATGTTGATTTTATTGCTTTAATTATGTTTCATTTCTATGAATTTAAAGTCTACTTTTAAAATCATCTTTGTATTCAATTCCTTTTCCATTGTAAAGCACTTTGAATTGCCTTGTGTGTCATTTGTGCGATATAAATAAACTTCCCATGTCTTTAACATATTTGAGCTTTTACTTTGAAAATGTAGTGTACTTCACAGAATTCTGTTTCCTCCCTGTAAATACAAATGTTTATTGTGGGCTACAGAATTGAGACTTTTTTCTTATTTCTTTGTAAATCAAAGTCTACAAAATAAGATGTGAAACTGAGGTGAAAACATGACGACAGCTCATCTGAAGTCTTTTCTTCATCACTTTTTATTATCTGACACACAGGTATCCAGAAGTCCATGGAAAGAGCAGGTTACATGAGCCACATCATTAAAGAGAGATTCAGCTCTTCAATCTGCAGCATTATAAAAAACTTGAATACCCAGATGTCCACCTTAAAACCAAAATGTCCACCTTAAAACCAATACATCCACCTAAAACAAAAACACTTGAACTGACTCAAAAATGTCAGTAAAGCATAAATTTTAAACATGGAGAACTTGTCATAAGTCTGATTAAACATTCATCCTATTCACTGTTTTGAAACTTTACAGAATTTAATAATAACTTTTTTTATTTAGCACTTTCAAATCAAAGTGCTTTACCGAGCAAGCAACAGATAAAATACAATAAAATGATAACAGATAAAAGCAATGGCTAAGAAATAAAAACAATGGCGAAGAAACTGATGAGAACGATTTCTAAGAACCTCAGAGTTAGGATTCATTTGCAACAGAGAACAAGTGGGTCTTTAGCTTAGCTTTGAACACCTCTACTGAGCAAGCTTGTCTAATGTCAGACAGAACAGCATTCCATGAAGATGGTGCATGCAAATAAAAAGCCCACACACCGTCTGTGTTCTTTTTAACTCTTGGGACAGTCAGCAGACCTGTCCCCTGGGAGCACAAGGACCTCGCTGCTTCATATGGGACGACCAGCTCCTTTAAATATGATGGTCCAATGGCATTTACAGCTTTATATGTTGAAAGAAGTATCTTAAAATCAGCTCTGACATGAAGTGGGAGCCAATGGAGTGAGCCTAACACTGGTGAAATGTGGTCATATTTCATTGTTCCCGTCAGAATGCGGGCTGCCGCATTCCTGAACCTTCTGTAGGCTATGAAAGCTCCTCTTAGACGAGCCAGACAGGAGAGAATTACAATAATCCAATCCAGAAAACACAAATGAATGGATAAGATCCTCATCAGACCTAAAAGACAACAAGGAGTGAATCTTAGCAATCCTCCTGAGGTGGAAGAAAGCTATTTTTGTCACCTCTCGTATGTGGGAGACAAATGTAAGAGACTGATCAATTTAAAGAACAGTTTGTTGAATTAATCAATTATTGGTATTGTAGTCATTTGAACAATCAACAAAATCTGAGAAAGTTCCTCCTGATTCAGAAAATATTCACAATATGAAGTAAAATATTGGGTTTTCTTTTCCTTTGCTTGGATTCTCACTACTATCTGCAATGGAATGTAAAAAGCCAAAGAACAGAAAGTAAAATAAAACAGAGAAACATGTTGAATCTATTGATCCTGTTGATCTCTAACTGATCTGTTCTACTGCCACAGAGACTTTTACTGGTAAAATCTTCAGTGTGTTCGTGGTGAACATGTACGGAAACATCCTCTCAGTGAAAGTGTGATTGAAGGTGTGTATGTGTGTTTTAGTATCAAGATCAGAGAACGACAGTTTTCCTCTGTTACAGTCCAGATTCACTCTGATCCTCTGGAACTTCTTCTGTATTGGGAGATCAGTGGAGGAATCTGGTGGTGACCATGAAGAGTATTTACCTTCATAGAACGCTATTCTCCATAATCCAGACTCTATCATTGCCTTCCTCTGGACAGACTCTTGTAAAACACCGAGTGACCACAATGAACTGTCTCCAGTGTCGACATCCCAGCTGTGAGTCCCTGAGTTGAAGCCTTCAGAGCTCAGAACACAGACACCAGGATAAAACCTCTCTGGATTATAAGGAAGCTGCTGTTCATCTCCTCTTGTGACACTGGTCAGATCATCAGACAGGATGAGGTACGGACTTGCAGTGTTTGGGTCCAGAATGAGAGGAGTGTAGGAGACCATGTCCTTCATGTTGTTCCAGATGTTGAAGCTCAGGTTGCCCACATGTTTGGCCTGGTCTATCAGAGCTCCTGGGTGAAGCTGTGGATCCTCCATCAGGAGGCAGCTCTGGACTCTTTCTGCTGCAGTCTTGTAGTTCAGCAGGAATGAGACGTCTTCAGCTCTCAGCTGCTCCTCTGTGGCTCTGACTGTGTCTGAAAGATCTGCTATCTCTCTGCTCAGAGCCTCCATCTTCTCCTTCATCATCCCAGTCTTCTGCTCCTCTTCCTCCCTCAGTGCAGCCATCCTGGCCTCCTCCTCCTTTTTCAGAAACTGGTGAAGCTTCTCAAACTGCTCCTTAATCTGCCTCTCTGTGTGTCGGGCCTGGACCTTAATGTGTTCTGCTGTTTGATCAAACTTCATTTTGACTTTTTCAGAAAACTTCAGCTTCTTCTTTAAGGGCTTCAGAGTTTCCTGAAGTTCCTTCTTGTGTTTTTTACAGCTGCATTGATGGGCCTGAATCTGTGGTTGGAGTGTATTTCTGAATCTCTGCAGATGAGACACACTGGCTGTTGGTGGTCCAGACAGAAGAGTTTGAGTTTCTCAGAGTGCAAACTGCAGAGAGACTCTGAAGATCTCTGAGCTCTCTGCTGCCGGAAGGACTCACACAGATTCTTCAAAACCAAACTAACAGGTGGTTCTTCTCTTGAACATCTTGTACTACAAACTGGACAGTCGTGTGTTGGTTTCTGTCTCCACCTGGTCTTCAGACAGTCTCTACAGAAGCTGTGGCTACATGACAGAACAACAGGCTCTGTGAAGATGTCGTGACAGATGGGACAGCAGAGATCCTTGTCTGATGTGGAAGCCATTTATTGTGTGAGTGAAGCTGAAAACACAGCAGACACAGAGTCCAGTGAGTCTCTAAGTTCAGTGAAACCTGCTCTGACTCTGAGTGGTGTTTTTGATCAGACTCACCTTCAGTTTGTGGAGTTTCATCAGCTGGAAGCAGCAGAGTTGTAGCTGGATTCAGTGTGAGGCAGCTGCAGCTCTGATGGTCTGAGGAAGAATCACAAAGTGTTTGCTGGTTTGTCTCAGGTGAGCCAGGTGAGGGGCGGAGCTTCAACAGACCGTTTGCTTTGCTTCGCCTGTAACTCTGGAATGTCTTCACTTCAAAGAAATGAATCATATCTAAACAGGGAATCTCAGCTGATGTCATTTAAGTTGCCAAACTAGTTGTGTCGGTTGGTGACGGTGACTTGTTCTGGTTTTGTGTTCAAAAATCTGAAAGTAAAGGTCTGATCAACACGGTGTCTTTGGGTTTTAATTTTGTTATTTTTTTCTTCCAAAATCAGAATCAGAAAGATTTTATTTCTAAGCTTAGAAATGTGTTTTCCTTCTCTATGTCTTCAAAAATGTTATTGTTTTTTCTCCCTCTGTTCATTTATTTGTACTTCCTTTTGTCCCTTTCTGTTCCTTCCTGTTTTATTGTGAAATTACTTTTATGCGTTGCCGATGTTTTCACTTCCCCCTTTTGTCTGTTCCCTTTCATTTTTACTCACCCCATTACTGTCACCTCAGTCTTGTCTCCTCAATTAGTTATCTGTGTTTTTAAAGCCCTGAGTCTTCCACTGTCTGTCGTCTTTTGGTTCAGTTTTGGTACAAAAATTATGAGGTGAAGATTAGGTTGATCCATCAAACCTTACAAAGTTCAAGTAAGGAGGTATAAACCAGCAACCAGACCGTGACCGAGAAGAAAAGGTTTGAGTCCCAGACTCAGCATTCAGTTTCAATTTTGTTGTGTACTTTGATTTTCACTCACTTTTTGGTTCAAAACTACAAGGTTAAGTTTAGAAAAATAACACATTTTGTTTAACACTTAAGATGTTAGAAGTTTGGTTAACACTGGGAAAAATGTCAGGGTTTGGGCTAAAATAAGATTTTTTTTTGCTACATTGTTAAAGTTTCTACTATGTTTTGTGGGTTACCATGGTGACAAGTCCTGCCTTATCTAAAATATGATTGAATGGCTCAAAAGGAGCAACAGTGAAGCAGGACAATATGTGAAATGTTTTGTTGCTGGAGGAACTTTTCATAATGAAAAAGGAATTCCTGGATAATTTTTAAATTTTTATTTCTTTGAAGTCTTACGTGTAGGCCAAACAAACTCTTTAGATCTGCATATAGACTTTATTTTATTATCTTACTTTTTAAATTTCAGTTGTCTAGATATCATATACCTAGCAATACTTATATATGTAACACAGACATCACACAATATGCGTTGTTTATAATATGTTCACATGTTTGGCAGTAGAAATTAAGCACTGCACTAAAATAAGAGCTGGAAAATGTCAGAAAAAAATTCAGTTTGCCAGTGCAGCTTCTACCAGCTGATATGTTCTGCAACAACTCTACACAAGTTGTAATTTACATCAGTTCATTTTCTCGTCTCAAACCCTGATCAGCTCCTTTCATGTCTGGAACAAACTTCCAGAACACTGTAAGCCTGTTGAGCCTCTCAGCTCCTTTAAATCAAGGATAAAAACTTATTATTTACTGTTGCCTTTGATTAATGACTGACTTAATACCAGCACTGCACTTTCATTTTTAAAGTGATTTTATTTTATCTCTTTTTATATTAATTTTTATGTATATGTTTTATTATCATACATTTCATGTTGATTTTATTGCTTTAATTATGTTTCATTTCTATGATTTTAAAGTCTACTTTTAAAATCATCTTTGTATTCAATTCCTTTTCCATTGTAAAGCACTTTGAATTGCCTTGTGTGTCATTTGTGCGATATAAATAAACTTCCCATGTCTTTAACATATTTGAGCTTTTACTTTGAAAATGTAGTGTACTTCACAGAATTCTGTTTCCTCCCTGTAAATACAAATGTTTATTGTGGGCTACAGAATTGAGACTTTTTCTTATTTCTTTGTAAATCAAAGTCTACAAAATAAGATGTGAAACTGAGGTGAAAACATGACGACAGCTCATCTGAAGTCTTTTCTTCATCACTTTTTATTATCTGACACACAGGTATCCAGAAGTCCATGGAAAGAGCAGGTTACATGAGCCACATCATTAAAGAGAGATTCAGCTCTTCAATCTGCAGCATTATAAAAAACTTGAATACCCAGATGTCCACCTTAAAACCAAAATGTCCACCTTAAAACCAATACATCCACCTAAAACAAAAAACACTTGAACTGACTCAAAAATGTCAGTAAAGCATAAATTTTAAACATGGAGAACTTGTCATAAGTCTGATTAAACATTCATCCTATTCACTGTTTTGAAACTTTACAGAATTTAATAATAACTTTTTTTATTTAGCACTTTCAAATCAAAGTGCTTTACCGAGCAAGCAACAGATAAAATACAATAAAATGATAACAGATAAAAGCAATGGCTAAGAAATAAAAACAATGGCGAAGAAACTGATGAGAACGATTTCTAAGAACCTCAGAGTTAGGATTCATTTGCAACAGAGAACAAGTGGGTCTTTAGCTTAGCTTTGAACACCTCTACTGAACAAGTTTGTCTAATGTCAGACAGAACAGCATTCCATGAAGACGGTGCATGCAAATAAAAAGCCCACACACCGTCTGTGTTCTTTATAACTCTTGGGACAGTCAGCAGACCTGTCCCCTGGGAGCACAAGGACCTCGCTGCTTCATATGGGACGACCAGCTCCTTTAAATATGATGGTCCAATGGCATTTACAGCTTTATATGTTGAAAGAAGTATCTTAAAATCAGCTCTGACATGAAGTGGGAGCCAATGGAGTGAGCCTAACACTGGTGAAATGTGGTCATATTTCATTGTTCCCGTCAGAATGCGGGCTGCCGCATTCCTGAACCTTCTGTAGGCTATGAAAGCTCCTCTTAGACGAGCCAGACAGGAGAGAATTACAATAATCCAATCCAGAAAACACAAATGAATGGATAAGATCCTCATCAGCCCTAAAAGACAACAAGGAGTGAATCTTCGCAATCCTCCTGAGGTGGAAGAAAGCTATTTTTGTCACCTCTCTTATGTGGGAGACAAATGTAAGAGACTGATCAATTTAAAGAACAGTTTGTTGAATTAATCAATTATTGGTATTGTAGTCATTTGAACAATCAACAAAATCTGAGAAAATTCCCCTGATTCAGAAAATATTCACAATATGAAGTAAAATATTGGGTTTTCTTTCCTTTGCTTGGATTCTCACCACTATCTACAATGGAATGTAAAAAGCCAAAGAACAGAAAGTAAAATAAAACAGAGAAACATGTTGAATCTATTGATCCTGTTGATCTCTAACTGATCTGTTCTACTGCCACAGAGACTTTTACTGGTAAAATCTTCAGTGTGTTCGTGGTGAACATGTACGGAAACATCCTCTCAGTGAAAGTGTGATTGAAGGTGTGTATGTGTGTTTTAGTATCAAGATCAGAGAACGACAGTTTTCCTCTGTTACAGTCCAGATTCACTCTGATCCTCTGGAACTTCTTTACTGAGAGATCAGTGGGGGGAGCTGATGGGGACCATGAAGAGTATTTACCTTCATAGAACGCTATTCTCCATGATCCAGACTCTATCTTTGCTCTCCTCTGGACAGACTCTTGTAAAACACCGAGTGACCACCATGAACTGTCTCCAATGTCGACATCCCAGCTGTGAGTCCCTGAGTTGAAGCCTTCAGAGCTCAGAACACAGACACTAGGATAAAACCTCTCTGGATTATAAGGAAGCTGCTGTTTATCTCCAAATCTCACACTGGTCAGATCATCAGACAGGATGAGTTTTGGATGTGCAGTGTTTGGGTCCAGAATGAGAGGAGTGTAGGAGACCATGTCCTTCATGTTGTTCCAGATGTTGAAGCTCAGGTTGCCCACATGTTTGGCCTGGTCTATCAGAGCTCCTGGGTGAAGCTGTGGATCCTCCATCAGGAGGCAGCTCTGGACTCTTTCTGCTGCAGTCTTGTAGTTCAGCAGGAATGAGACGTCTTCAGCTCTCAGCTGCTCCTCTGTGGCTCTGACTGTGTCTGAAAGATCTGCTATCTCTCTGCTCAGAGCCTCCATCTTCTCCTTCATCATCCCAGTCTTCTGCTCCTCTTCCTCCCTCAGTGCAGCCATCCTGGCCTCCTCCTCCTTTATCAGAAACTGGTGAAGCTTCTCAAACTGCTCCTTAATCTGCCTCTCTGTGTGTCGGGCCTGGACCTTAATGTGTTCTGCTGTTTGATCAAACTTCACTTTGACTTGTTCAGAAACCTTCAGCTTCTCCTTTAAGGGCTTCAGAGTTTCCTGAAGTTCCTCCTTGTGTTTTTTTACAGCTTCATTGATGGGCCTGAATCTGTGGTTGGAGTGTATTTCTGAATCTCTGCAGACGACACACACTGGCTGCTGGTGGTCCAGACAGAAGAGTTTGAGTTTCTCAGAGTGCAAACTGCAGAGAGACTCTGAAGATCTCTGAGCTCTCTGCTGTCGGAAGGACTCACACAGATTCTTCAAAACCAAACTAACAGGTGGTTCTTCTCTTGAACATCTTGTACTACAAACTGGACAGTCGTGTGTTGGTTTCTGTCTCCACCAGGTCTTCAGACAGTCTCTACAGAAGCTGTGGCTACATGACAGAACAACAGGCTCTGTGAAGATGTCGTGACAGATGGGACAGCAGAGATCCTCCTCTGATGTGGAAGCCATTTATTGTGTGAGTGAAGCTGAAAACACAGCAGACACAGAGTCCAGTGAGTCTCTAAGTTCAGTGAAACCTGCTCTGACTCTGAGTGGTGTTTTTGATCAGACTCACCTTCAGTTTGTGGAGTTTCATCAGCTGGAAGCAGCAGTGTTGTAGCTGGATTCAGTGTGAGGCAGCTGCAGCTCTGATGGTCTGAGGAAGAATCACAAAGTGTTTGCTGGTTTGTCTCAGGTGATCCAGTTGAGGGGCGGAGCTTCATCTGACCTTTGCCTTTGCTTCAACTGTAACTCTGGAATGTCTTCACTTCAACGAAATGAATCATATCTCAACAAGAAATCTCAGCTGATGTCACTACGTTGTTAAACTCACTGTGTCGGTTGGTGATGGAGACTTGTTCTGGTTTTGTGTTCAACAGTCTGAAAGTAAAGGTCTGATCTACACGGTGTCTTTGGGTTTTGGTTGTTTTTTCTATTTTTCCCGCCGAAGCAGAAAGATTTTGTTGCTAAGCTTAGAAATTAGTATGTTTTTCTTCTCCATGTCTTCTGAATTTTATTGTTTTATCTCCCTCTGTTTATTAATTTGTACTTCCTTCAGCCACTTTCTGTTTCTTCCTGTTTTATTTTGAAAATACCTTTGTGCATTGCCAATGTTTTTACTTTCCCCTTTTGTCTGTTACCTTCCATTTTCCATCGCTTTAGTCTTGTCTCCTTAATTAGTTATCTGTGTTTATAGCCCTGTGTCTTCCACTGTCTTTGGTCAGTCCCAACAAGCCCTCAAACTCATACGACCACACAGGTCGTATGTAACATGCCCCTCAATACGACCCATGAGAGCGTATTTAGGTTCGCGCCCCTGCGGGGGACAGGAAGGCATTATGGGATTTAATTGGCGAAACAGCTTTTCCCTCGCGAAATGGTTTTTCCCTCACTTTCGCAATACGGGTTTAGGGTTATGGTTAGGGTTAGGGTTAGGTCAAATTTTGTTCATGGTGACGTTTCAGCTGAGACACCAGAGTGTCGATATTTACTCAACCACTAGAGGTCGCTTAACTTCAAAACATAACACTCGGTCGTAATACGGGCGTGTACAGACGACCTATGTGGTCGTTTTTTCAAGGAGGACAGTCTCGTCAGTCCAGTTCTCCTGCCTAGTTCTCCTGGTCCTCGTCTACTTTTGTGTCTGTTTAAGTTTACTTTCACATTAGCCAAAGTACAAATCAAAATCAGTCTCCACAAAATTAAGTTCTATACAACTGGATGGCATTCTGGATTACATTTTGAATGGAGTGTAGTTTTATTAAGATAAAAGCATAATGTGTGACTTGTGATGTGATGGGAAGGCAGCCCATTTTCCTGTTTTCACTCAATTTTTGTTTCAGTTTAAGTTCCAAAACTTTGAAGTGAGGTTTAGGTTCCAAATAAGCAAAATTTCAGATCCATCAAAATGACAAAGTTCAAGTTAGGAGACATAAACCATAAACCAGACCGTCACCAAGAAGACAAAGGTTTGAATCCCAGTCTCAGAATTCAGATTCATTCTCTGTCGTCTGCTTTAAATTTCACGATACATCTGCATTTAGACTTTTTTGTTCATGTCTGGAACAAACTTCCAGAAAACTGCAGGTCTGCTGAAACTCTCAGCTCCTTTAAATCAAGGATAAAGACTTATTATTTACTGTTGCCCTTGGTTAATGACTGTCTTGATACCAGCACTGAAGTGTCACTTTTAACAATGTAAATCTAGTAAAAAAAAAAATAATAATAATAATATATATATATATATATATATATATATATTATGTAAATGTAATAAACATAAAAATGAGATATCAGATATTATCCAGTTATTATATTTATTGGTTACTCCCAGGCGTAAACTAACCGTGACGTCACCCGTTGGTTTCAACGTCGAGAAAATGAAGGCCGGATTTTGGTACTTCCTGGTCGCCGTTTTGGATTTTTTGGAGCCAGTGACGTAAAAAGCATCATCAAACAGACTGGACCGGAGAGCAACTCGGGGCAGGATTGGCTGAGGACTCTCTTATCCCGCCCACATTTTACCGCAGAGGCTTCTGTTGCTGTCAATCAAGTATAGCCACGCCCCCTGGCTCCGCCAACTTTAACGATTTATTTAAAATTCAGTATTGATTTATTTTAAGATCGGCCACCTGATCTCTCATTTTAACCATGAAAACTAACAGGAAAATAATCCTGAGCTGTAGAAAATCAGTCTATCAGATTTTGTTTTTTCCAAAAATGAATTGGGGTCTGTGGAGAAAAAACTTTTTGGAGCCAACCCTAGTGGACGGCGTGATATTGCAAGTTTTTGACACTTACGGGTGGTCTTCAATTTTGGAGCCAGATGCTACGTCCATCTTTATCTACAGTCTATGAGTGTACTTCACAGAATTCTGTTTCCTCCCTGTAAATACAAATGTTTATTGTGGGCTACAGAATTGACACTTTTTTCTTATTTCTTTGTAAATCAAAGTCTACAAAATAAGATGTGAAACTGAGGTAAAAACATGACGACAGCTCATCTGAAATCTTTTCTTCATTACTTTTTATTATCTGACACACAGTTATCCAGAAGTCCATGGAAAGAGCAGGTTACATGAGATACATCATTAAAGAAAGATTCAGCTCTTCAATCTGCAGCATTATAAAAAAATCTGAACACCCAGATGTCCACCTTAAAACCAAAATGTCCACCTTAAAACCAATACATCCACCTAACACAGAAAACACTTGAACTGACTCAAAAATTTCAGTAAAACATAAAATTTAAACATGGAGAACTTGTCATGAGTCTAATTAAACATTCATCCTATTCACGGTTTTGAAACTTTACAGAATTTAATAATAATAATAACTTTATTTATATAGCACTTTCAAATCAAAGTGCTTTACCGAGCAACAA
The DNA here is from genome assembly GCF_021347895.1 of Acanthochromis polyacanthus. Lineage (NCBI taxonomy): Eukaryota > Metazoa > Chordata > Actinopteri > Pomacentridae > Acanthochromis > Acanthochromis polyacanthus. The sequence continues at coordinate 30,689,692 of NC_067130.1, read as the reverse complement.
CAGATAAAATACAATAAAATGATAACTGGGGCTGAACGATTTGGGAAAATAATCTAATTGCGATTTTTTCCCCCAAATATTGCGATTGTGATTTAAACTGCGATTTTATTATTTTACCTTCTTTTTTCCCCAAAAAAGCCATAAATGTTTGTTTTAAATATGACCTCCACAACATGAAATCCATTTAGTGTAAAATGTTCTTTCCATTTGTTTGAATAAAATTATAAGATGTACCACTTTAAATAAATGGGATTTTTATTTAACTGCTCAAAGAAACATAAGAACAAGTGCTTTGTAAAAACTGTGCAAAATTTACCATCTTAACAAAAAACATATAAAATAATAGGCATCTTACTGCTCCCAAATCAGTAACATTTCACACAACTGAAGCATAGAATTTGACTCTATTTGAAAATATTTTGTAGAATCAGAATAAAGTTATAAAAAACAAAAAACAAATGCACTTTTACATTAGGCAAAAAATAAACCAATTTGAATATTATTATAAATATCAACCTTACTTTTCAAAAGAACATTACAATACCACACAACACAGACTAAAGTTCACACTGAGCTTGGCACTGCCAGCCACAATGATTCAACAGTGTTCTTCTCGTGGCTCACACATTTTTGCTAAGAAGATCAGCATATTTACTTTGGCTGGCTTAAAAGATGAGCGAGTGCAAGTGACAATATTCCCTCCTGTACTAAAGAGACGCTCTGAGGCAGGTGTGCAGAGATACTTGCGTGCACAGTTGTGGGAAACTGATCTTGTGTACCCTCCACCAAGCCAGGGGATCATCCTCTCCATCAATGGTAGGAGTCATCAAATAGCTGCTGATCTCTGCCTCTGCGATGTCCTCAAGTTTTGCAGGCAAAGGGGAGGGTGCACTGCTTTTGAAAAAACTGCCGAGAGACCTCTTCACCTTCTCCCCGACAGGCTGGGCACTTTCAGGCACCTGAGCTGGTTCGGTACGAGACCTCTTATCCTAATAGATGATAAAACAGCTATTAGTTTTCCAGTTAGATTTTACAGAAACATTTTTGTGAAATATATAATTATAATTTACCTGATGATATGCACGTTTAGCCTCGTCTACCATCTCATTCTTCAGTCTGGTCTTGATGACAGGGATGTTGTCAGAGCTGATGCATTTTGTTTAGAACCTTGGGTCCAGGAAACGGGCAACATCCATGAGCTCCTGGATGTCTGGTTCTCCATATTTGCTGTTGAGGTATGCCAGGACTTTGTTTTTGATTGACTTTGTCAGATCAGTGTCCTCAACATCTTCAGCCAGGACTGAAGTGGAAAAAAGGTGGAGCACTGGCTTCAGGTAGGAGATACTCACATACTCCTCTCCAGAAAGAGCATTGGTGAATTCAAGTAGAGGATGCAGTGCCCTGTGGATTGACTCCAACACATCTATGTCTTGCCAGGTTGGGATGAGGGAGCGTGCGTATCGATCACCAGACAATACCTGGGAGATGGCTTTGGCCTGTTCAAGTACTCTGGCAATCATCAGTTCTTTAGATCCCCGTCTTGTTGGACAGTCAGTGATGAGGTTGTGCTCAGGAAGCTTGAGGCTCCTCTGTGCCTCTGTCAGGGCAGCCTTTTTTTTCCAACTGTGGGAAAAGTGCCCCACCAGCGTCCTGCACTGTGCTGTTGCCCTTGACACTCTGTCATCTTTGAGTATATTTTCTGAAAGAAATTTTTAAAAAAAAGCTGTATAATTTGAGTTTTGTGATACAAGGCTATGAGTCATCATTGCACTCTGATATAATTCTCTGTCATTCTGAAATACATCCACACTACTGTCGTCTTTCAAAACAAATAAAAGGAGAAATGCAGGTGGGCACCACATACAGACATATGAGCACATAAAATCAATACACATTTCAATTAACGTAAGGAGAGGGAGGAAGTATGAATTTAATCACTTTTCAGAAAAGTGCATGATGAATAAAAATGTGTATTATTATTATTAGGCTGTCCGAATACTAATCAACACATTCGATTTTTTATATTTAGGCATACATTAATTACTGTAAATTAGTGTATCCCTCTCCCTTTCACTTACACACACACACACACACACACACACACACACACACACACACACACACACACACACACACACACACACACACACACACACACACACACACACACACACACACACACACGAATGACAACTTACCGATGC